>NW_026623407.1:947324-984120 GCF_030028575.1 Malurus melanocephalus | reverse complement strand
AACTAAAAGGGAAGAAGGAAATATGTCAACTAAGTGCTGTCATCCCATGTTAATAAAAAATCACCACTCAGTTAGATCCTTCTGACAAGCTCACGACTGAATTTTGTTTTTAGAAAACTTAYCTCTACAATGTCAGTTTACTTTGTGTCACTACTTCTGATTTGCTGATCAATTTATTTAGAGTTTCTTAGAAAGAGTGTAAACTCTGCATGGAAGACACCACTATGTATTACATGGACTGAATGGAAATCCCTTCCCCATTGAGAACTTTATAACCAGGGTAATGAAATTTTTATCAGGTCATAACTTAGARGATTAGAAGACTGGTAGCACATTACTCTAAAAATCAAATCTGATTAATGTTTAATTGTAGCAATGTGCAGAGGTATTAATTAGGTGTACTTTCTATGACTCATAAATAGCTATTAGAGCAAAAACAAGAATAATTTGAAGATTAGCATGAAGAGAATGGTATACTTRAGTGGTAAATTATAATTAAATTGAATGGACTTTGTGTAAAATAATAAAAATTGTCATCCAATATAATAATTTTGATGCATAATGCAGTTATAACAAATTTTCCASCAATCAAGTCTGACACCTTTTCCTCAGGATATTTTTTTGTGCAGAAGCCACAGGTGTGAATTAAAAATTCATTTGTGCTTTCCAATGAGAACCACAGGGCAAATCTTAAAGCCTGTTTCCTCATTTGGTTGCTACTGCACCACTRAAGCATCCACACAAGCTTTCTTTAAAAGGGGGGCACAGGTGAGGCTCTGCATTTGTATATTCAAATAAGTGCTGCACTCGCACTGGAAACTCTGATCCCTTGCAGTGTGTTTGTTTTGAACAACTGATCCTCAGAGTCACACAGGGGTTATAAATCTTGTTTCAGAACTGCATTTCTCTCCAGAGACACTTTTCTGCTGCATTTGTTACAGAGATGGTGCCCAGGCAGATTTTTGCTGCTCATTCCCCTTCCTACGGTCTTGCAGAGCCATTTTTCTCTCCATTATCAGAAGATATAGCTTACACTGCATTCCTTAAAATACCACCTCTACYAATAATAAATAAGCACCTACTGCTCGTGATCTTAAAGAAAATGTTGAAAATACAACCAAATGTTGAAAATCCAACTAAAAGGCACCAGCATCCAAAGTGAATCCAAGATTTTTTGCCTTTTTACGTCACCATAACAAACTTTAGGCAACTGTTTTTAGCATAAGCTATATTTTCTGAATGTATTTTAACTAAAACAATTGTAATTGGAATTAGCTTCTACTGTAAAGGTCTGGAACAGCACCGGAAAGTAGAACAAAAACATAATCTTGTGCCTAATGAAGAAAAAAAAAGGAAAAAAAGACATGAAACATCTCATCCTGTCTATTTCTTACTTGTAAATTATATCTTGTGATTACATTCCTGTCCTTATTTTAAAACCCTAAATTCATAATGAAAGAGAAGGTAATCGAATGGTTAATAATTAAAATTTTCATTCAAAAAAAGCAAACAGGCCAGTGACGTAATGCCAAAGAATCTTCTTTGAATTTTTATTTTCATTTAAGGTTATTAWATAAAATTAAGGAGCTGCATGTTGGCCAGGTGATCCTCTGGTTTACCTCTCTCTAATGCTAGAACAATTTCTTTTTTCCTTGTTGCCATGCAGAAAAAGAAAAAAAAGCCTTATGTGGCAGGTCTGCAATGTGAAATTGAAAAGTTTACGTTTCTTGAAAGCTCAAAATACACACACTTTGCATGACAGGGTTTTATTACGCACTGAGTGCCTGCTGCACTAGAAATATCCTGGAAATGAGAACAGAATGAAATAAATTAATTGACACAATCTTCATCAAAAGACTATTTTGAATTTTCAGGAAACATAATTATTACCAGCAAGCATCCTTACTTATTTTCTATTATTCAGAGAATGTGAAGTGAGGAAAAAGTGACCAAAACGTCCTGCCTCAACAGTGATGTGAGTTTTCCCCATTAACTTTTATGTCAAATGCCCTCTTAATTGCATGATAACCAATAGAAACCCAACCCAAAAACTCAGCCCTCAGTCTACCTTTAGAGCCTTGAAATACTTAAGGCAGAAATTCATTAAATTGTGTTTTAAAAATATCTTTCAATTTAATGTATTAATTTCTGGTTACAATTACTGAACTTTTTTTTTTTTTTGAGTTTTGTAAAAATTGATTGATACAGAAAATCATTACGTTGCCTATGTTAATAAATCAAACAAGTAGAAGACAGAATTCAGATTTAAAGCATCTCAGGTAGCTAGAATTGGTAATTAAAGTTTTGTAAGCCCCGTTCATGGCCAGTAAAACATCCACTACCACATGTAAAAGAATGTGTCACCTAACTGCTCTGTCTTTTCCATCATTCCAGTGCTTAATCATCATGTCCCTGGTCCACAGCTCCAGACACATTCAGTTGTGCTAAACGGTGATAAATCTAACAGTATTAAGGGATTTAGAAAAGGTTTTGACCTTTGGGAATATATCTCGGAATTGTGGATGTGCCATGTTTTGTGTGAAGAGTGGATGCATCATGATATTTTTCCTTTAATGTGTCCCTAATGTTGGGCACTTCTTGCAGTGCCCTATAGGTTTCTTGTCCCCTGCACTTCTAAGCAATTCTAAAAATAAGTTAGGAATCCTTTCTTTTAACAACATATAAAGCAAGCCACCATCTTGAATCTTTCAGGAAGTTGTCGCTATGCAGATCCTGATTTTAGCAAAACCAAGCAACAGCAATCATGATTACAATGAAGATAAAAAAAAGACCATTTTGTCATCAATATATAGATGTGCTTTCACCAAAATTGACTAGAAAACATTTTCTTTGATAATAAAATAAGAAAAATAAAAAAAATGGGTAACCTCTGTAAGGTTTAGGTTTGATGGTTTTAACCTATCTTAGATCCAAATAACAAATTTGAAATCCCATAAAGCTTTCCCTAAGGTGTACATACTTAAAGTAGGGGTGAAAAAAATAACAAAAAAAAAAAAAATTCAGCATCCCACCCAGGACATTTATTAAAAAAAACCAGATGAACAGCAGCAGAAAAGCCTACTAAAAATCAGCCTGAAGAGTCAAAGCCCTGCCTCTACCTCCCCAAAAGGAGAAGCAGTAGCTTTTTTCTATATGCCATAATTTAGTTTTCCTCAGAGCCAGCCAGGCCCACAAGGAAGCACAGCAGAGAAAGGTGCAGGGAAGGCTCCTCCACCTTCTCCACCTCCAGAAGTGATTTCCTGATTATACTCTGCTTTCCCTACACCTTCCAACTTACCACAGGTAAATCATGTGCCTCTGATCAGGAACTCTCKTSCAATCTGACCTCTAAAATACAATTATAAAAAACAACAAGCCAGTAAGCTTTCTGAAGTTTTCTGATGGAGAAATCAACACTGGATATAATGTTAAAAAAATACTAACAGTGCTAGGAATGGTTGTGATAATCTCACCAGTAGTA
Organism: Malurus melanocephalus; assembly: GCF_030028575.1. Taxonomy (NCBI): domain Eukaryota; kingdom Metazoa; phylum Chordata; class Aves; order Passeriformes; family Maluridae; genus Malurus; species Malurus melanocephalus. The sequence goes on along the minus strand of NW_026623407.1, from coordinate 980,639 downwards.
CAAGTGTGGGAGAATATGATTCATGCAAAACCATTTCCCTGCCTTGATTTTTCATGTTACTGTACATTACAGGAAAAAAGGCAGCACAAAAACCTCAAATRTTTTCAGTGAGGAGAGGAGAGACTGCAGGGAACCAATTAGGTTTGCCAGCAAACCAGAAGTGCCCGTGACTGGTGCCTCAAAAGGGTCAAAAGCAATRAGTGTCATGCACCAGCATCCTGATATTACACCTGTATCGGGGGATAGTGAAGATTAATATCATAATTAGAAACACTGAGCAACATCTCCCTTACAAGACAGATAAAGTGGCAGCCCTGACACAGTCKCAGCGACAAATTTATTCATTGTTTTCCTCCCAACTCGATGAAAGGACGTACATTATCAGTCTGGACAACTTCTAATGTTTTGGGGCAATGAAGCAGATCCAAGATCTACCTTTGTGAGTGCAGGAGTGCAAAATAAGCTGGTGAAGCTGCATGGCACAACTTGGGGGAGAAGGGGTTTAGAAGGGGGGATTAAAGGAGGGTGCAGCAGAGGAAAGCCCAGCACGCAGTCCTCTGACAACAGTACACACAGAGAGAATTGAGATTTAGTCACAGGGAGCAATGCCAAAGTGATAAAACCTCTTCCACACTGAAGGCAGACCGAGCTTTTATGATCCGGGCCTGAAGTTGTGACAACTCCAAACAGCGAAAGGATTTCTTAAAATCAACATTCCATTAAAATCATTAGAAAGCTGCATCACGAATAGTCAACCCTATTAAGAAACCAGAAAGTTTACATTAGAAATGAAACAGGAAAGCTTATCTTCCATGGCTTGTGAGGGATTTTTATCTTTTAGATAATCTCCATGCACTACTGTGACAAGAAACCTTAAAAAACCACAGAGCTGCAGAGCTATRTCTGGAGCCAGTGAACTGCCCAAATAGCTTGAAAAGCTGAAACACAAATTCAGCCCAACTGCACGTTATTTTTGCAATGTAACCAAAATGCAGGGTTTTTTTATTTTTTTTTTTTTTTCTCAGCCCGTTGGGGTTATTTTGGATTTCCACCGGGATGGTTCAAATTACCTCACCACTCCCACACAGCAACCAAAGCAAACACTCGCTAACATTTGAGAGGTGGGCGAGGAGGCAAACTTAGTTACATCASCAGCACCTTTCCCACAAGCTGAAGAGGAGGCACATGCCAACAAGTCTTTGTGAAGAACACAGCAGCAGGGCCTTGCTGGGCTGGAGAGCAATTCCCAGCCTTACAGACCCCAGTTCCTTGCCTGCATTTAGCAGCAAAGCAGCTCTCTGTGGTTAAACAGGAGGGGATGCTGAGATAGCAAAGGGAGAGCAGGTTCTGCCTGGTGCTGCTGCTGACCCTGAGATCAATGGATATGAAAAGAAAATGTTCAGCAGCAGCTCCCTCTCTGCCTTCCCTGCATCTTTAGGAACAACAACAGAGAACCTCACTGTGCTTCCCTCCATCCAAGCATTCCTCTGAGATCATCCCTGGACCCAAGCCTTCCAGTTAAAAGCTGCAGCATCAATGTGTTGCCTTAATTGGTTAGTTTTAATTATGATATAGACGCAATTAAGGGGATAGAAGGGTTTTGCTTTGGTATTTAATGGGATTTCAGGTGTACAAATTGATGGAAAATGTATATTGTGGATAGCATAGTTATCAGTTTTACATATTTTATAAATTAGTATATTTATTTATTTATAATTTATTAGTAAGAAATTTAATTAAGTAATTTTTTTACTGTATTTTTTTTAATTAGGTTATAGCATAGTTTATACACTATGTTTTTGAGAGAAGGCTCTAATTTTCAGGTTTAAGAYAGCACAGGGCACACTGACCTCTTACTGAGGATGYTTGGTATTTCTGCTTAGCARAACCTTTAAATTAAGTGCAAAAAARTGTTGAAAAGGGTATAACAATATAAAAARGGTACATAAAAAGGAAAGGCARAAATCATTGGGCATCAAATGGGAGGCTGCAGCCTGGGAAAAACCCACTGCACCTATCCCTTGCTGGCAGAATCGAGGCTAACTTCAACAAAACCACACAGCAGGAGCCTCCATGGCATTCCCAATACTGATAGGAACAGTCTGATCTCAAAAGCAGAAATTAACAGGGCCTCTCTAGACATCAAGCAGAGAGAGGAAGTTTTTCCGCTGCCCAACAGCATCATTGCAATTAAACCAGCTCTTTCTTACGTTATCCTGACAGACAGGCAACACAAATCAGCCACAGTCTTAATTCTTCATAACATTTATGTGCTAAAAGGTGGTTCTCGTGACCAGTTACTCCCTGTCTTCTCTTTTATAAACAAAACAGGGCCCATTCCTTCCTTTTTTTCATGGGAATTTAACAGACTAGAGCATTCAATACTCTAGAGTATATTAYTGATTATTTTAGCACCTTCTTTCCCTACCCCCTTTTCAAGAGCCAAGCATCCAAAACTGGACATCCTTCTTCAGCTAAGGSCCCAGCAGAACTGAGCAAAGAACTGATGTTTCCTCCTCCTCTGCCRCCCCCTGTGTTGTCAGTGCCTCCCAGATTGATGCCTGTCTGTGTCTGCAGCAAATTGCAATCAGCTGTAACTTCCCAATCTTTTCTGCAGAACTACTTCTAGGCCACAATTATTCCTCATTTTAGAGCTGCGCCTTTGATTTTTCCATCCTAAGGTACAGGAATCGGCGCTTTCCTTTGTAGAAATTCATCTCCCTGATTTCAGATTATTTCTCCACTTTATCAAGCTCATTTTGAATTTTAATCAGTCCTCCACAGCGCTTGCAACCCCTGTCTCCCCTCCTCCCACACTGCACAGCTTGGTGTCATCATGTACCACACTACAGCTGTGACAAGGAGATGGGCTGGTGGGGTTTTTGAGTTTGAATATGCAGTGAAAAGCTAGAGGAAAGAAAAGAAAATCAATGCCTTAAGAATGCCAGTTTAAATAGCCAGCAAAATATTCACAAAATAAATTGGGAAGAAAATCCCAGAAATSTTAAATATCTTCCAAAGGAGCATCTCAGCTGAACACAAAGTTGTGATGAGTTTTTAGCTCTGGGGAAGGCATTGCCCATTAATTGAACCCATGGCAGCACCTATCTTTAAGCATATAAGCACATTAATAAGGAAATATAACCAAGGGAGTTTCTGTGTTTATTTATGGATCAGGCAATGTGTGGTGGAAAACTTGATTTTTTGCACCACTTTTAGTCTTCCCATCTTTATTATATTATTCTTGTCTCCTGGAAAGAAATACTCAAATCATATAGCCACAGTTTCATTATCTCCTGTTTTATCCATTGATTTTTTAGAATATATTAACAGCACAGCCATCTTCTTTTAGCCTCAGAGTACGTACTCAGGTGTTTTTTTCAGGCAAGCAATTAGAAGACTGGAAAGTCTTACAAAATGTTCCTGTGTATTGTTCCACAGAGAGCAAATCCAGAAGCAGCAAACAACTGCAGCATCCCACRGCACCACTACAGCCACGAGTTACTGCTCACTGTGCAAAGTGACTTGCAGATGTAGACACAAAATCTTGCAATTAAAAGAAAATAAGAATCCTCAAGTGGGAAGTCACCTCCAAAAAAGAGCATAGTTGCTATCTTACAAGCAATCCATGCAAGTAGATATATGCTTCCTGCAGAAATCCAACTCTTTTCAGATCAAGGGTGGGTAATTTGACATTAAARCATGTGTTATATGAGCTTTATTAGGAATTTCACAGTTCTTCCACTAAAAAGTCAAAACACCTCTTGCTCTGGAAACAAGCAATAGAGAATTCCCCTGCCTTTTCCAGCTTGCTGAACAGCAAATCAAATCTCTGTAGGGACCTGGGACATCAGGGAARGCTCTCTGGGAAGGAAATAAACCCAAACCAACTTGTCAAATGGGACTGCCTGCTGCTGCCTACCATGTGGTGCTCTGGTGAGCTGCATCTGCTCAGCTGTGAAACATCGGGGTGAGTACCATACCCACAGCAGTGGCATKATCAAATATGCTGAGTGCTTATTAAGGCTCTACAGCATAATCTTTCCACTTTTTATTTTAGCCGGTAGAAGTTACAGTGAAGCAGCTTTACATGTGATAATGCTCTTTGTGCCTGTCCCTGAATGAGAAAGTGCTGCTGCACTTAAAAATTGCACCTTAAAAGGTGCTGCTGCCAACCTTAAAAACTCCATCTGCAGTACTTTTTCTCCAGAAACTCTCTATTGTTCCCTGGAATTCACTGGGTCAGGGAAAAAAAAGCCCCATGTGGGGAACAAGGAGATTGAGGGGGTTTCACAGCAGCCTGGAAGAATGCAGTGCCGCATTCAGCTTGTAGGCAGTGAGCTGCAAGTCCATCAAGGGGGAGGGCTGAACTAAAAATAACAAGAGATTCCGGACCCAAATGATGTCTGCTGAGGCTGTAATGCCCCATCTCCATCCTTCAATCCAGGGATGGAGGGCAGCACCTGACCCAACAGTGGAATAACAGAGGGAAGAATTGCCAGTGCTGTGCGGGCAGCTTTCCCAACCCACGGAGAATGTGTAAGGCTGCAGCAGCCAGCGGGATTTACATCTCCCCGAGGGAACATCTGGCCTTGCATTTCGTCCTTGACTGAGCACAGATCATCACCTACAAATTCCGGCACAAGAAGTTAAAGCCACCTTAGTGGTTTCGTGCTGCCGCACTGAAGGCTTCGGGATAATTTCACGGAGAACTGGCAAAACTGAAGGGCTGTGTCTTTTCTTTGTTCCTCAGCATCCCTCATTCACCGTAAGCTAGGTAATTACGGAAAGCCAGGAAATGCATGAGTCAGTTCCTTSAGCTAATCCACCCTCTGAAACATTAGCATGTTTCAGTGTAAATGGGCTTTCACAAACAGCCCGGTGTTTAAGCCTCTCCAAACACTTCACAGGAAAACTCACCTGTTGTGAGTGGGATTGTTACATTAAACATAAGCCACCAGAACACAGAACACTGACAGTATCAGTTCATTAAATCTTTATCCTGTCTCTTATTGTTGCAGGAATTCCTCTGAGTGGTATGATCTAAGCCAAAAAAAAAAAAAAAAGGAGACTTTACAACGGCAGCAGCCCAGTGTCAGGTGGGAAGAATCACTGCCAGATTCAAAGGGAAGGCAAATATTGTACACCTGTGGCTGTTGTTGGGAGAGAAAGCAATAGGCTGCTCAGTGATCCACCAGCTGAGGAGATGCACTGATGGCAGGAGTGTCAAGCTCCGGGAAGAGAGACAGTGATTAAAGAGCATAGGCAAGTATCTGAAAGGAAAATGAAGATATAACTGGCAAGCAGAGTTTCAAAAAATACAGAATCCCTGCTCTGGCACTGTTTCCTGCAAAACCCTGGTGCAATGAGCTAGTGCCAAAGATTACAAAAGTTAAGTTAATTGGATGAAGGCAGGAGCCAAGCCCTGTGTGTTCAGTTCCACCCTCCCCTACACCCACCCAGATTTTACTCCAGCTCCTCCCCATGGACACAGTGATGGAAGGAAACAGGGAGAAAGGCTCAGGACCATGAAATAGTCTAGGAAAAAAAGAGCAAACTAGCATTAAATAAGAAAGGAAGTTTCCAATCTGGTGATGACACTGAGGCTTCACAAAGCAAARCCCGAATTAAGTAAGTGGTTTAATTAACTAATTGTGAGTTACAATTAAAGTAGTAGCTAACAAAACCARAATAGTATTAAGATGAGCTTTCCTTATTAGCACAAAGTGATTAACTATATTAGCAATGTTTACTTAAACAAATGACTGGAGGGAAGCAGCAGGCTCTGTAAAATTGCTTCTGCACCTCACCTTCCAGCAGTAGTTTTCTGGCCTGAAGCAGATCCTGCYCATACTCACTCATATTTCTGTAATATTTTCAAACAAATCAATAGTGGAAGTGGTGGGATGAGAATTAGWGAGGATCAGAATCTGTTCAGGCCAGCAGCAGCACTTTTGCCCCCGTCTTGTTCTGCTTCACTAGGCTAATCACTCTCACTGCCATTAAAAGAAATACTGTTCATACTGCACGTTCACTGAAGAACTGCTACACTGGTACTTTGTGCTGCAGMGCACTCTCCATCCTTATCCTCACTTAGAACTCATCAATTTAAAAGACAGGGAGTTAATGGGCCAGATCTTGGATTCTGGCTTTTATTCCTACGAGCCTTGATCTGTCCTGTGCAAAYCCAGCCCTCCTTCAGTGGGTCAACAGCACGCTGAGAGTCACTGCCTCTTATTCAAGCTGCCATTAGGAGTTCAAAGCATAGCCTAGGATATGCTGAAAATGATGCCATTACTCCACATTACTCGAGTCTGTCTTTTTTTTTTTTTCCTTTTCTTTTTCAAACCACACTCTGTCAGCCCAAAGTGCCTGAAACCTGTCTCCAGCCTGCACTGTCACAGCTCCTGACACACTGGGTACACATGCCTTGCACTTGGTGCTGAGCCAGGCATGCCCAGCAGGGAGGAGGGAGTGCAAATCTTTCTGTGCTTCTCTAAAATTAGACAAGAAGCAGGCAGCAATAAGCTTGGAAGCATTATCTGACTCTGTTATATGACTGGGTATAACAAACTGTGTTTGCTTTTTGTATTATAATATACTCACAATGTAAGCATATAATATAGATAACATTATATCTCCACCTAAATATAATAAGCAGGGTATCACTCCCATAGGATAGGTGGACAAAAGCAGCTTGCTCTTGGATTTCACTCTCCATCATCCAGAGCTCCCATTCTCCAAATAATGACAACAATTTCCTGCATTTTAGTTCTTCTTCATTTGGATGATCAGCCAGGTTACAGTGAACACCTCAACTGCTCTGCTACTGCAAGTATTCGAGTATCCTTTAAATCCTAATAAGGTTGCTAAAACGCCTGCTAAATTTTTCATCATCTCTTTTTATACACGGCARTGTTCTGGGAGAGTTGGTGCCAAGTTATTAAAATATCTGTAACCTTCATATGCAAGGATGTTGGCCAGTAGCCAGTGCCAGGAATTTTGAATTACAAGTGTATGATTAGATGGTGATGGATCTAAAACGTCAGTAGAGGATGCAATGTTARCTAGGAAAGTGGGAGGAGAGATGGTCTATTTATTAATCTGTACATCACAAACTGATTTTTGTGTCCTCCTTTCTGAAGCCAGAAATTTGGTATTTTTATGTAAAAAGCCATTACACAAAAGGATATACTTCCTAATTCTGACCCCATGCTTATCTGCTTTGTTATTGCTGCTTTTGTTTTTTAATTAAAGAAAATTATTGATAGAACTCATCAAGAAGATCTTCCATGGGAGTACATCATACAGGCACCACCTGGAGTGATGTCCCTGTTCCTTCCTATGCCTCATTTAATGAGGAAAAAAAAAGTAATGTAATCCCTGAGATCTCTGGAGCTTTGCCACCTGTTTTCACTGGGATTCACTGGGATGGCTGAATTTGCACAATACACAAATTTTTTGTGTGAGGACATGGCAGAATAACTCAGGGACCAAGGCAAAAGAAAAGAAAATATGCCTGGATGTAATCCATAGAGTACTTCAGAGCTTCAAAAGTGACAGTGTAAAAAATTAGAGGAGCTTTGTGAAGAGGTCATGAGCCTCTTCAAATTTGTGTTAATTAAATACAATTGGTCTTGTGCTTGSCACTCCAAATTGGTCCATTTTGAGTTATTAAAAATACAGAGTTTTTGTTATTAATATAACACAACCCAGGCCAAACCTCTTCTATTCYCAATCTTGGTGCTTTTTTATAAGCTCTACAAGAAAATTAAGTTGTGTGTTTACATCCTCCTGCCACCTTTAAAGTCTCATTTGTGCATAGTTTGCAACAGTAAAACCATAGGAGGATTTGTCATCAAATTCAGCACCAAACTTTTGGATCTCAAGCAGATTTCTGCCAACACATGGATTCAGTTTACTCTGCAATCTTGGGATATGTGGGATGGGAARGGAATTTAGAATCCACAACCTGGTCTGTACGATAATTTCCTGCAATGCCACAGCCACATGAAATCCTTTCCATATTGTTTTCAGATGATTCTGACACATGTGGGCCCACCAGAAGTGTTTTAAGTATTTACTCACCCTCAGCCAGGCTTTACACCTTGGCTAGAAGGAAGCCCTTGAGGAGGTTCATCACTGTGCCACTGACAGGGTATTTTAGGGGGATCTTGGGTCCCCCTGGCTGTGCCCTTTTCTTGGTCAAGGGGCTGGCTGGTKGTGACCCCATCACACCCCATGCCTTTTTGGGAAAGCTTTTGYTCTCCCAAAAGCACAAAAGGAGCAGGATGCATAAAGGAGTTATTTGCTGGATGGAGGAAGAAGCAAGAATTTCTGTTTTATCCCAAGACAGGAAGAAAATGAGAGAAACTGCCTCCCTCAAGCACTTTTCTAGGCTGAGGAACCAGACCATCAGSTGGGAGATCAGATCTAACCCCCTGSTATTSTGGAYCTTCCCCMAAACACCAGGATTTCTCCTTGCAGAGCTCCATGATGGCACACACAGTCAAACTGCTTAATTACATCAGATGTACAGATCCCATTCATATTTTCTCATACAGCAAGGTCTCAGTCTGTTCTGTGCCAGAGTTAGCACATTTCCATAACCTTCTCTCAGCAATGTGGCCTGTTCATGGCAAGAACAGACCACTGTTGCTCAACAGACTATGCAGAATATCCAAGATGAGACATTAACAAATAGCTCATATAATAAAAACCCTTTTCAGAGTTTTTTTTTAAATCTTTGTTTCTGCTAATAACAAAGAGTATCCTTACTGCATGGTTTCAAGGCATGACTTGACCATCTCAGTGATTTATTTATTTTCTTTCCTACAAAGTTAGATCTTTAACCTGATCAGTGAGGTAAATRATTGCTGCATTTAGCACAAATTCCCTAGATTAATTCATTGCTCCCATTCTAATTAACTTAATGTTTATGTGCATTGAATTGCATTCTCACCTGCCTGTCTAGTCCCATAGATGATTTTTTTTTTGATTGTGGTGCTTCTTTTTATTCAAACCCATAAGCAAGGGTGGAAAACCATCTTCCATAGTATTTTTTTTTCAGTTTACAGGTTAACATATAGTCTGGTTGCTGAGTTTTCTGTTCCCCAAAGAAACCAATCACTGTCCATGATAGTTCAACTTCCTATAGCATTTTCCATTCACATATATAAATGAAAAAAATCCATCACAAATAAATATCACATCTATAAGCATAATAAGGAAATATCAGATACAGATATTCTGGACTGGACAACACGAGCCTAATGAAATTTTCTTGTGCTTCAAAGGTAGCAGAATATTAAAAATCACAACCCTGATAAACATAATGGTCCAAAGTCTTTCCAGGGCTCCAGAGTGATCCCTGGTGCCCTCTTAGCAGATATGATGATGACCTGGTTTTCAGAGGTGCTGACTACATTCAGCTCCCATTGACTTTAGCCACTGTTGTGCATGTTCAGCACTTCTAAAATATCAGATTTCTGAAAACTAGGTCTGCCTTTTTTTTTTTTAAATCCCTTCCTGCATGTGAATAATTTGATTTAAAATTCATTACTGTTTCATGAATATATAAGCCACCATTGGCTTTCCAAAATCTTTGCTTTCCATAGATGTACATATAATAATAATAAGGAATTTCAGATTTGAATAATGATTATTAGAAGAAATGCTATCCTGGAAATGTTTTTTTTTAAATATTATTAAACTCTTCCTGGRAAAATTAATTAGCTCCAATACAAACCATTAAAATCAAAGTTATTTTTATCATCAATCTCACTGAAAGTACATCCAGCTCTCTAGGAATGGATCCAAATACAACCAAGCCAATAAAAACCAATTGACTTTCCATTAGACATTAAGCCCAAGACATRTGAAGTATTCAAATAACACAGACAAAGAAGACACAGAGACTGCTCATTCTTTCCATCAGGCACACAAAACGTTACGTTTTGTTATAAAGTCTTTCATTTTAACAATGAAAGATGAAAATATGGCATAATTTATACTTTTTTTTTTACAGTAGCTGAAGTCTGTTGATAGAAATATATMTTTCTTCTCAAGCAGAGTAAATACCCCTTGTGCCACACAGGAGAATTCCAGTTTCTATGCTACCAGCACTTCCAGAAAGAGCAATTTAACAGGATTAGCCCTTCGAGGTGATATCTTTGTCTAACTTCACTTTGTTCCTCACCACAGGAAAGACAGAAATTCAAGGGAGCAACAGCATAACGCCTGTGGAAGACAATGACGTTTGTGTATTTGTACACTTTCATTTCTAAAGAGTTGGGATAACAGCATGGGGAGAGGAGCAGAGGTAGGAACAGGAATCTCTGACAGAATTACCTAAGGGCACCAGCCAGAAAGCTAAGGACAGGAAAGCACATGGTGATTGATTGGACATTGCATGAAAAGCTGCTGCCTTTTTCCACGTGCCATGGAGATGGATGTGAACCATGTCACGAAAAGCAGGAACAAAGGAAGCTTACAGTAATTATCAGAGCTAATCTGTCCTTCATTTATCCATCAACAGGAGAGGAAGTGGCAGTAGACTTTTAGCTGCAATATCTATTTCCTCTTGAACTAGATCTCCCAGCAGAGACTGCACAGGAGACCACTTCCATGAGAGAAGCAAAGTGACTGAAATGAAAGCTAATTGCTGCATCTCTGGATGGCTAAAGCATTTTAAAATCCCTTTCCTCAAGCACCGTGATGCATACGTATCATACACATAAACAGTCCTTCATATTTATGCTGCTACAGTACAGGTGCTATTTTATAATAACCTGTCTTGGAATTTAAAATATTTGCACTGGAACTGTTAAGTGTCTGGTAGGAATGCAGACTACACATTTTTAAAAATATTTCTCATAACAATAGGTATTTGGAGAGGTTAAATAATTACTTTAAATAAATAYGTTCCTAAGCCAACACCAAAGCTGTGATTCAGATGATCAAGCAGCAATTTCTAAAATCAGAATTTRTTATGAGCTTGATTTCATTATTAGGTTTACACTGTCTTTAAGTAAACAGAATAATAACGAGGGCAAGCACACACTGAAGTACCATAACCTAACTTGTAATTTCCTCTTTCATTTCTAGAATGAAAAAGGTTATGAGCAAGCTACCTCAAAGCTCTCAAGCACCCTCTCCAACATGCTAGTGAGGACTACAACCTAATTTTTTTTTTTAAGCAGTAGCTCCAAACCCTTTTTGCCACCACRCACAGATAGGTTAACCATGCACAGAACATCTCCAGGTACACAGGCACTTACTGCTCATTCATATTCATGGCACAAGCAGGTGAGGGGCTACATGCACAAGAACATGCAGAATTAGACACTTCCCTCCTTCCTGTGTTATCTCCTTCCACTATCCATAGYTTTGCATGTTTCTGGTTGTTTAGCAGATAAGACACTCTTAGTGGCATCTCATTTGGTGCAAGAAGGAAGTTTTGAATGACAAACCCCTCCTACTGCTTTCACCACAACTGGTTTAACACAATAGCTGCCAATATGGAAACACTTAGATCAAATTTCTTATTTTTAAATAAAACACATACACAGACCTCTGTTTCTATGTTCTTTTCATTTCTATAACTGTGGTATCTCAGAATATCTTTCTGAGCTAAAACAGATCTCAGGTAAAATTCTCCAAAGTGTCTGCAGTTCAACTGACATTAATGAGAYATATGGTCTTTGGTATCACAAGTGCATTGGAAAACACTGCCTTTCAACTTCCCTTTGAATACTACCCTTATTTGAATTAGATCCCAGGAAATTACACCCCAGTTGTTTTCCAAGCTTTATCTATCACTGAAAACCCTTATAAAAACCCTTGCCAAATGTCTCAGGATTTCAGGTCAATCCCTCAGTGTCTGCTCCRGAGACAGACTGCACTGAAGCTGCTCTCAGAAGGTCAGACCTCATTCCAGGGAAATTTCACACAGTTACCATTTTGCTGTGAAGCAGAGCAGGCTTCAGGGAGGGTCCCAAAGTCTCTTGCAGAGGCAGCAGGAGGAGGCCAATATCACCTCACAGAGCATGGTTWTAAAAGGCTTTTTGCTGCTTCACAGAATTTCAAAAGAACCAGTAAAGGGTAATTTATCATCCTTCCCATCCCTGTTAAGCTCACAGTGTTTCTGACCATAGAAAACTCAATTATTCGTTTATTTTACCATCTGTTGCTACAGCATGGGTACAAGAAAGTTATTTGAAGGGAAAAAAAAAAGTTGAAAACCACAACCATTTATGAGCAGGCAATAATTTTTGATCTCAACCTCATCATTAATGAACACACTAGTTTTAAAATAGAAAAGTCATGGCTAGACATAAGACCAAACAAATATTATAGTTTTGATATGCTTCAGATATAGCAAAATCATAAGGAAACAGAACCATTCATTTCTACACTAATGAACAAGAAAAAACTGCAAGAAAGTAACTGTCAGCCACAGAGGGTGGGTTTGCTCTGAGATTGCAAATAAACGGGCAAATGGTAACAAGGCACCTCATGTTTGGCAAGCAAATATTTAAATTCTATCTAGCAACACAATACTTGCCTTGAAATGTGTAGGCTCTCAGCTTTCCTGGCACGTGGGAGAAGWTGCTTTGTTCACATTTTTAAACTAAGATTGCACAATACCAGCCAGCTATTTTGTCCGTGTGATTCAACGCAAGACAAGGATGCAGACAACCTCTGAATTTTATTTAAGGCTTTCTTTCCTTGTTTATTTACTCAAGCCAGTAAGTAATTTTTTAAAAAATCACCTTTGTCCACAACACAAGAGTGCCTTTGCAGAAAAAAAAGGAGTCTGGGAAGATTGAATACCATAATTCCCTCTAATTTTGAAAATGATCACTGCTGAATGCTTTCTGAGGGTAAAAGTGTAATTGGTTATAGATCAATAAGTAATTTCATTCAAAAGGAACTCAACTGTTCCTGAAAGTAGAGACATTCTCAAATAAAAATCAAAGTAACACATTAACGAAGTTCAGACTAATCTAAACAACAAAATTTTATACTGCCCTAGTTATGTTTTTCTCAATTGATCATTTATTTATGATGCCATAAAACTCCATATGCTTYCAATTTTGATTGCTAGTTATTTGCTGTAAGGCAGCCAAAATTACTTTTYTAGACTTCCTAGCCTGACAGTGTTCCTTTCAGCTTAAAATTTACCATCACAAAAGAATGGTGAAATCAGATGATAAATCCTAATATTAACAATAAGCACAGTCAGCTGTGACACACTGCAATTCCCCCAGCAGATTCCAGATTAAATCCCCCAGGATAAACATACCTTCCTCTGACACTGCTGAATTCTGTTCCATGTAATTACACTGCATCGAGATGCTCTACCTGTACAGGTATCCCAGGATGATTTTTAATTGGAAAGCCATGAAARGTAGCACTGTATCAAATAAAATACCCTGTGCAGCATCACATGCTATAAACCCTTATCATTTCGTTCACTGTTGACCCCAAAGAGCTCACAGACAAACCGCTATGTCTTCATTCAAATAAAACACATTTAAAACACACAAATGTATCAATGCAGCAACCATGCCTTTGTCACAGATACTTACRATATGCAGCTCTAAATAATCTCCAAGGCCAGTGGAACTGTCCACCCGCACCAGCACGGCCTCTTTCTGCACAGTACTAAACCCTATGGCCAGTCTGTCYGCCCGCGTGCTCGGCCGGTCGTTGGGAGGCCACGTGTAAGTGATCTGTCCACCTCCTTTGCTAAAGATATACGTTGTCCCCGCTGGAAGAAAAGAAAAGAGGAAAAAATAAAGAATAAATAAATACAATCAGCACTGCTGCAAACCCACACGGAAATCAGATGTCCTACAAAAATCAGGACGGTCTCACTTAGCAAATGGATTCATAGGCTGTACTTAGACATGAAAAGGTCTTTATCTTTAAAAATTATGCAGCAAGGGAAATATTAGTGGTTTTTATATTGTGCAATCAATGCAGAATGGAACTTAATTGCAAATGAAATGACTTAAAATACCATAGCTCTGATTCAGAAATGCATATCTATTGGGAAGAGTTCTTCAGCTTATGCCTGATGAACACGTTTCTGTGATGTGCAGGACAGGCCTGAGTTAAACCAAATGCTTTCCCCAACTGGAGAAATCAAGTAATTCCAGTTGTCTCATGGCTGACAAAAAAACCCACAACTACTTATTTACACAACGAAAATGATACATGGTGGTGGCCAGCAAAGCAAGATGTTAACAAATACGCTCAGATAAGTGTTGTACCGATCTGAGCTTTATCTTTTCACRGCAGATGGGGATAACAAATGGAAACATGCTTTGCTTGTCATGTCAGGACAAAGAGATTAGTCTGCCATCTGAGTAAGCAACAGCTTATTTGCATAATGCTCAATGTATATCTTTTAAAAGTGGAAGTCTTTACACATTCTATCCAGGGTGCACTTACAAAATCTATAATCTGCTCGAAACAAGTGCTGTAATCCAAAACCACTTAGCACTCAGGTGCTTAACTTCATCACCAGCATATTTCCTCAGAACTAAAATAGCAACAGATCTGGACATTTCCCATTTAAAACTTGAATCTTAACAGCAGCACAGAGCAGGCATCTGATCTTCCACTGGAAAAGTCACTACAAGCTGCCCACTCCTTTTCCATGAGGATAGGGCAAAGGGAGACAGGTTAATGCATTGTAAATACACGTCTTGTTTCAGTGTCTCAAAATGTGGCTTCTCTCAGTTTTATTGAATTTTATCTATTTTTTTTTTTTTTTTTTTTTTTTTTTTTTTTTTTTTTTTTTTTTTTTTTTTTTTTTTTTTGTTTTGGTACCAGGAAGAAATTCTTTACTCAGAGGGTCATGAGGCACTGGAACAGGCTGCCAAGGGAAGAGGTGGAGACCCCATCCCTGGAAGGCCAGGGTAGGTGGGGGAATGAGAAACCTGATGTAGTGGGTGACATCCCTGGGCCTGGCATGGGGGTGGAACTCAATAATCTTTACTGTCCCTTCCAACCCAACCCATCCTGTGATTCTATGAAAAGTAAATCACTTTATTCCAGGAAATGCTCTCCCTCTGCCCTGGCTTCCCATCTCCATGAGAGGAGATGGTACATAACAACACATATATATAATTTTCTTTCTTTCAAGGTTGACCAAAAATTCTCTGAGCATATAACAGAATCTAAAATCCCTTGAATGTGAGGACTTTTAAAGCCAAAGCCAAGAAGGACGGTACAGTCACACCACTTGTTCAACTCCCAGGTGCCCCAAAATCTTACTCTGTTTCCAAGAAAGACTGCTTTGTGTCAGTCACACAGCAAAAAGGACACCTAGTCCTTTGGAAAAGATTCCCTTTATTTCTAACATCACTTTTCCTTTGTGGAATTACATGCCTATTAATTAGGGATTTTTTCCAGTGCCATCACTTTGTAATAATTTATGCACTATGCAGAGCACTAAAACCACTGTAACCTTGTTTTAAATTAACCCACTTGCTAATGGCAGAGTGTGCTTGAAAGAAATCTGTTGGCTTTTCTTTTGATGCCAAAACACAAACCTGTATGTGTTTCAGGAAAGTTTGTCAACACTCCTCAGCAAAGACAAACACAAGAGCAGGTCTGTTATTTAAGGTTTTGCTTAAATCTCAGTGAAATCAGGTTTTATCTTTATAATAAAGAGTTTTGCAAGAATAGTGAAGATTTTGGCTGTGCCAGGATTGATAATGAACATGGACAAACTGTGTTTGTTTAGGAATGTGTTTGACAAAGCCCTCCTCTCCTGCTGTCCCACCCTTGCTTTCCTCCTGTGCAGTGCTCTGAAATGCGCAATAATCTGCTGTGTGGCATTAATCTCCAGTTACATTACACCCCAAAMCAAAGGGACATCAGACAGGTAATATCACTCCTGACAGCCCCCAGGTTCTCCTCTTTGCTGCTGCTCTTGACTTYAAATCTCCAGCTGACGAGTTGGGACCTCCGTGGAATTTGTGTCACTGTGGTGTCTGGAGTGAAAGGATTTGCTCTGTGTTGATGAAAAACTGAGGGCTTGATCCAAAGCTCATTAAAAACAGTGACAGCCTTTCTTTTGACTTCATAAAACATTGTGTCAGGTCATGAATGAGGTTCTTATAAGGAACAAAAATGAGAAGGCTGAGTAAAAAAAAAAAAAAAATCTCCTTCCACCTCAATGTCACAGATGAAACTGTTAGAATAGTAGGTAAGATTTAAGTGGCAGTGCATAATTCTTCTTTTCTTGGTTGTAACAGATGTGTTTACCCAATTTAGGAGACAAAGGAAAAGCCTGCCAAGCATGGTGGAGTCACACTGAATACAATGACCCAGAAGTAAGTCTTCAGATCAGAACAATGAGAGGCTCTGCTGTTCTTATTCAGAGCGAATCTTTGCTGCATTTTTCKGTTAAATACTGCCCTTCAAATCAACCAGTGAAGAGCAATTCATTCCATGCTGCTGCCGYATTGGAGCCAAGGTCAATGCCAATGGAGCTGGATAAATCTAGCTGTAAACCTTAAACTACACGGAATAAACATCAAAGTTTAAAAAAAAGTATCTTTTATCCACGAGAACATGTGGCTTATGGCTTTTTATGACAAAGCTTTCCCTCCTCTAAAACTGCCCGTTTTGTAGCTCTTCAAACTGGCTGTGTCTGGTAAAAGACTAATTAATCCATGCTGATGAATACAGATCTGCCTCTGTCTGAGCTGTACGGGGAGTCACGTTCTTCGAATTTCCTGTATTAATTATGAAAAAAATGGGTCGGAAGCCATTTGAGAATAGATCCTCTGGTGTTTATATTTCAAGAAAGACAAATATAATAATGTAAAATTTATTACYCTGGGATTGATCTCAGTTTATAGCCCGACCTCCCATTAACTATTAAAAGCTGGAAACCGAGCAGTTGTTGGGAACAACCCCCCTCACTAYCAGTTTTGGATATGTTAAGAAATAACAGAGGAAACCTAATTCACTTGGTTCATAAAGGCTTTTATGCTCCCTGACAAACCTCATAATGTCTCTGCCGCTCTTTCAGAGCATAGTCACGAAACCCCAGCCCTCTCCCTTCTCTCTCTTAGCTTGTGGCACCGTGTTGTTTGGGGTTTATCATCTCCAGACAGTTGAAAGCAGCAGAATTACAATGTCAGGAATAGCAATGCCATCAGCACAGTACTTGTAAGCAGGCAACTCTGTAACATGCCAGTTGTATCTCCCAGCCCCAGAATTTACTGCATAATTCTTTATGCTTCCATGCATCTACACAATGTTTAGGAAAAATGTCCACGGAGTTCTTTGAAATTCTTACCCGTGAAAGCACCGTTCCCATTGTAACAAACCGCCAGTGGTCAAGATACAGTAATGTTTTTTAATGGCCTGGGTCTCTGAAGTCCTACTTGTTTGCAAAATTCATCTTTATGAAATAGTGCATTCATTTCAGCACAGTCTGGCAGCAACTCAAGGACATCTGCTTACCTCTACAGTATTAAGCAGATAAATATTTTGTTTAGTACCCATTTAGTGCATTTATTATTGTTTATGACTGCAAAGCTTTTCAATATTTATTGCTCTGAAGTCACATTTGATGTAGCTTAGTAGTTTGCTCAAATCAACAACAAATCAACAGCTTTCTACCTTCCTCATGCTCATTCCAATTCTGAGTTTAAGGTACATTGCACTGAAGGGTAATGTACATAATTCCATTTTTCCCATATAATGTAAGTTGCATAATGTTTATTTTCAACATTCACATCAGGTTTCAGATGCTGGAGAAGTGAATGCAATGGTTTGATTGAGCTCTAGACCCTAATAAACTATGATTCCATCACACTCGGTGACTGAAAAACTAAAGATTGGAGCCTGTAAAGTTCAGTAATGAAAACTAATAGCTGCACTTTCATCAATAGAAAAGCAATTTTTAACTATTATAAAAAATAGGATGGGTAAGTACTGCTAGCAACAAGAAATTACCCAATAATGTAATTTTCTTCTTTCTGTATCTTATCAGTACTTCATTCTGGGCTACAATGTGAACCCTCTTATTCCCACTGGTAAGTAATTACTGCATTGATAAATCTGCTGAATCCAGTGAGACTATTTGTGCAGGCTACTACTAATTACCAAAAATGAACAATTTACAATAGGAAAACATGTGTGTGTGTATATATATATATATATATATATATATATGTTCACAAACACACGATTGTTGTCCAAACATCTATATGAAGTCATTAATTACATCAACTATGTTTAGGGGAGCATATAAATCCTCATTCATACTCATTTTTATATATCCATCGATGTATTTTCAGTCTGCACAAGCTGAAGTTCAGAAAAACACACACGATTTCTGTACATATTATTTATACAGATTTTCTACAGTAAGTAAAGAAAGGAATGCTTCGAGCCAGAAACATGATATGAGGGAGAAACCTGAGAGGTAGAGTGGGTGGAGAAGGGGTTACAATATAATCAATTTGGTGGATTAAAATACAACTCTTCTCTATTGTTTCATCTTAGGCTTTGAGGAGTTATTAATAATTTACACAAAAGAGAGGATTTATGCCATAGGGTTGAGGTGAGGAAGGTGTGGCCATTAGGGCTAACCATGGGAAGGAGACAGGAAAAGCTGCTGGAAGAAGTATTTCAAACTAAAGACCAGATTCGACTGAACACTTCCTGAAGGCATTCTGATTCACTCTCTCCCACAAACCTGGGCAGCAGCCTGAATATGGATTTGACTGCTCTCCTGCAAGAGCAAAATTGGCTGTTTGATAGCAGAAAAAGTATATTACATAGGAAAAGAGAAAATGGTCATATGGATTATTGCCTGTAGCTCTCCAAAGAGCTGGAGCCCCAAGCTCAAGGGGTAGCAGTAGATGTCTTATTTTCTGGCTAGATTCTCCTAGATTTGTGGCTGATAGGGTCTAGGAGTGTTTTTGTGATGTTCCTTTGACCAAGCTTGGCAAACCTTGATAAAGGTTCAAAGTTTTCCTGGAAACTGGTTGCTACTCTGAACAATTTCAGTCCTTGAACCCATCTGACTGCATGCCTGAACTGGGACTGCTACAAACATTCTTAACATATGTCATCTGCAAGGTCACAAACTGTACAGAATAATTCCTTAGTAATGCAAATAATTCACTCATTGATCTTTTTTTCTTAGAAAGTAACTCTAAGAAAACTCATTGGCCAAAGCAGCATTGACAAAGATGGTTGCTGGGGTTTATTATTAATATTGTCATTAATGACATCACCTTTTCTCTTCAGGTAAAGGTGCTGAGGAAAATAAAGCAAACAGAAGATGTTARTCTGCCTCCTAAATGTTAGTCAGCCTTTTATGGCACCCACATTTCACTGTCTTACAGCTGAGCTCTAGAAGTCAATGTTTCTGTAGGAGAGGCTGAAGCCACAACCATCCAAACTTCCAACACCTCAACCAACTCATTTAAATCAATCTCCAGGTGATGATTGAGTCAACAAAGCAGTACCTCCTACTCCTAATTCACACACAACTTCACCTTGCATCACAGAACTCCTCCCAAAGCACTGAGGTGACCCTGATTTGGTTTTTCAGAGCCTACAAGACTTTCCATCACATAGCATGTTTTCCAGAGAGGTCAGTGAACCAGGGCTGTGAGTGCTTTGTTACATTCAGCCATCCCCAAGAGCTGTCTCCAGTGAAGGTTTAAGTGATAACAGAACCAACACCATCTCAAGCCATGCTGAGCATCCCAGCCTCCACAGTGGCATTTATTCAAGATTCAGAACACTAACACAGAAGCAAAGCTCTTTTCCACAGACCACAGAAAACCCCCAAGTAAACCATTCCTTTCTCTACTTCTCATTTCTTTCAGCCTAAGGCAATTGAATTTGGGCAGCTGTTTATATTTACCTTGCATGCAATAATAAAGTGGGCAAAAAAAAAATGCTCCATTCCTGTTCCACAAGTTTTTGTCATTTAAATTATCCAGTTGCTATCAAGCTCTATTGATTTCAATAGAGTCACTAAGTGAATAGACAACCAAAATTTGTGAGTAACAATGGCCCAACAAATATGTATACCTGTAAAGAACAACTCTGACACAGCCTAGCATCAGCATTCCAGCATCATTCTTTTCATAAGTGACATCATTRAAATAAAAGTTTCAAAGAATTTAAGGAATTCTCCAGCTAAAGTGATTTTAATATTTTAAATCAAGTAGCATCTTACACCCCAAATGRCCCCATTAATTTAGATTAGATCACTTATCTGGAGCAAAGTGCTACTCAGTTTGAGTAGGGACATTGAACTAAGAGCCTTCAATTGTGCTTAAAATGAATATAATTTTGAGAAGGACCTTAGCTAAGMAAGAGCTAGCTGAAAGGACTCCTAAGTGAAATTAAGAGTATCTGTTCCTCTGACTTATTAACAAAACATGAGCTGATTAACAATGGACTTGTTAGTACTAAGGCCCTGATTCTATAAAATTATTTTCATTAGCTTTGAAATGTCCACAGGAAAAGAGTTCTGTGGTTAGCTGATCGCAGTAATATGTTCATTTATATTAAAAACCCCACTATTTTATGAAAGGATACTGTCTAACACAGATCTGACACAGAGTGATAAAATTATTGTYTTTCTCCACATCCTCTCAGTTTAAAATTTTTGGGCTGCATATTACCTTATCAGTTTTCCAGTATGGATGCTATTCAGAAGTAATTGGAAACACTTCTGTATGAAATGTAAGGCAAATAATTCCCCATTAGGGCTTTGGACATTTATGCAATGTAGATGGCTAGAAAATGATGTATTTTGGAAATTAAAGCCTGCTTTAAATGTCATATTGCACTCAACATGAAACATTTTAATCCATTATAACTCTATTAAAGGTAACAAGGATACAACATGCCTGATTCTTAAAGCTTGCCAAAAAGTCAGATGGGAATTAAAAGCCAAATGTCTATAAATAAGGGAAGGTTTTATTCCTCCTACAACCTTGTCGGCATACAGTTAAAGAGAAATTCCTTGAATGCTGGCTACAGAAGTGGAAATTGCGTGGTGGAGAGGCACATATTAGAAAGCAATAGATGGAAGAGTATTTCTGAGCAGATAAAATATAAAAGCTTCAGTAACAAAACTTTCCTTGTCTGGCTGTCCAGGAGCCGCTCTGGAGTCACCCCACATCACCCAAGATGGGACAGGGTCCCTTCCCAGCTCCAGCCCCCCAYTCACAGACACACCAAACTCTTCACCAGCTCCACCCTGACCTTCACATAGCAGAGTCCTGGACCTCCAGAACCTTAAAAGAATTTAATCAAGGTGCAATAACTAAATAACATAATGACAAAATCAAAAAACAGCTGAAGCTGGTGCCTTCAAGGGGAGGCACTGAGCAAAGGAACCCCCGTGCTTTTCTAACCTCCACGTGTGCCAGAGTCGGTGTGGTCAGCTCCCGCTGTCCCTGAGTGTCTGGTGTCCTGGCTCCTGCCCCTCAGAGCCCAGCCTGCAGCTGCACACCAAGCTGCTCTAAATGTACTCCTCAACACCMCTGCCAGACTGAAATCAGTGAACTCAAGTACTCCCAAAGGCAGTAGGACAATTCCAGTCTCTACTCTCCCAGCATCAGGAAATGTCACGGCCCAAACTTCAATTTAACTGCAGCTGCAATTGGTTCCATTAAAATAAATGAGCTGCACATGCACTGATTTGCTCTTTTGGCTTATCAGTTGTGCCAAATCCAAAATGAGCGCAGGGAAGGGGCTGGTTAGTTGAAGGGATTTGTAACAGGATGCAGGAACTAGGACATTAGCTCAAATACTATGCAGGTTGATAGAGACCAAATGTTGTCACCATCTGTCGGTGCCCTGCGTGAAATCATTTGGTGGTTCCAGTCCAGGGACTTTACAAACTCAAGAGATACCTGGCAAAAGTCAAAAATTCCTTAAGCCAAGTAACTGGAGTTGGTAGTGTTTCCAAGCTTGCTGACTCAGCTGGGAAGCCAGAAAGTGTAATACACAAACCAGGGCTTGAGCATCTCCTACAAAATAGTCCTGCACAGATGTGCATACAGGCCAAAAAMCAGYAAAMGAAAAACCAAARTCAAATATTCTCTGTATAGGTCCATCAGAAGGCAATGTTCTTTTCACARATATAATAATTAAGTCATTATTTCTAGCAAAACATTAATGCCTGAAGTTATGTTTTTATTCAAGCACCCACAGCAGTATCCTTATTATCAGAATTGTTGTGTTTCTGGCAACCTTTAAAAATATCCCTCCTGTTCTTTAAATGGTGATCAAAACATCTGAAATAGCTGGCCTTCAGTTATTTAATAGCGTTAGAATGGGCAGGAGCTTGGCTGCAAATGCCTAGSATGCTTCTAGGCTAAAGTCTTTATTTCTTATTGGCTTCCTTACTAATACAATATTCCAGTTATCCAGTCTTGCATTAACTTAGTTATTTTTAAGTGACGYTTATATTATGCTCCCTGCTAAATCGTGCATCTTGTAATTTAATCTTGAAAAATCCTTAGAGAGCTCTCAAAAGGAGCAAAACCCTGTCTTAGAAGAAAGGCCTAGCACATGCTGAAAATGAGAGTGCTGCTAACTGCAAGCCTGCTAAATTCACTGAAAAATGAAYCCACGCCCAAGGATGTCAGATGCAGGGCTAAGATAAGGTGTTGCTGCTGCTTGCAGCAGAAAGATGGTTCTGACAACACCACAACTCAGAGGGTTTGCAGAGAGGAAGTCTCTGCTGAGAGCAGGCAATTGTTTTTCATGGACCATGTGCAATGAAGTTTAGCATTGCTTGTTTGCAAAAGTAGTGAAGAGTAAGAAGTTCTGTGGCATACATGCTCTCCCACTAATTACTCAGCTACTAATATTTAGCAGACAGAAATATCTGAATGTTTGTGAGTAGACAGACATGGGCTACAGCTGAAGGAAAATAGAAAGAGCAGAGTTTCTTAGAGATGCTGTATCCTGAAATGCAAAAATAGCAACCATTCTTCTGGTAACAAAAATGAAATCAAATGAAAAGCAGGAGATGAAATCCTTGGAAAAACACCAAGCCTCCCTGAAGCACACGAATCCACCCCTGAAGCAGCTGTTCAGAGGCATCTCAGAAGGAGACCTGGCACRGGGAAGGACTGATGAGCAATTTGCWCACAGACTGCAGCCTTGTGGCACTGTTACCATSTCCCCGATCCCAAGCGTGAACAAAAGTTCAGGAYATTTCATTTGRTACACAAACTAAGTTTTAAAGCCAAAGCTAGTCCCCACCAGCATTAAATATAATCAAACCTCCAAACACTATCAGGCAAAAGAGGAACACGATAYAAAAGCCTCTGCTTGGCTGCCTCAAGGAAGCCTGAAAATAAGAACCAGCAAGCAGCCACAAATGATACTTTATTTGGAGAGTTTTCATGGYTATTATCTCAAGGATTGACTTTGGAACACCAGTGTTTACTTACATTATCAAATCTGCACATGAGACAAACAGTGTTTAATCGGGGTACACAGACACAGCTGTATTTGTGCTCGAGTCCTTAAGGTTATTAACCATTCTAATAAGAGCTAACAGGGGCCAGCCAGGTTGGGCCAATTCGCTTCCTTCCCGCTTCTTTCTCTTCTGCTACATAATAGATTTTCAATTGCGGCCTGGCACTGAAACGCTATGTGCTTTGTCATTATGATAATTGCTGTCATTCTTCTTTGCAAAGTCCTTATGCTGTTGTTTGTAAGCAACAATTCCCTGCCAGCTTCAGAGGATAAAGAGCTGCAGTGAAAAATATGCATCTTAATGCTTTTCACTGGTTTACACAGTTAAGTAATTAGAGAGCATGGTTTAACCACTGGATTCCACAACAACGTTTGGAGAGAACCTGACAAAGGAATTTTGGGCTCCAATCTGTTCAGTCATCTCACCAGGGACTAATTCAAGTGCCACTGGCTGTATCTTAGTTCACTCCTGGATGCAAGAGGGGTGAGCAGTTCATCCCCCTCTCAAGACTAACTCAGCCCAATTAGTGCTGTGATTTTGTGTACCCATTCATTTCCAAGGGTCTGTCTGAAGGAMATTAAGATTCTTTTTCATATCCTGAACTGAGTATCAGTATTCAATAGTTTGGAAAGCCTTCCTCTAACACAGTACTTTGTAGTAACATACACAAATATGTCAAGAATCCTTCACACCTGTAAGCAGTACCAATGCATGTGGAAAACAATTCTGTGAAGAGATGTGCTCAGAGAGAAACCATTTTTCAACAAGCATTCTTCTGAGTTTGCTTAAAAAAAAACCCAACCCAAAATAAACCTGAACATTTCCCACGAAAAGAAGGAGAAAAACAATTATACAAATAGATGAGACACCAGTGCTGCAGCTCACCAGCTTGGAAGTTTTGAGGATTCCTGCACTACAGCATTTTCTCACAGCATTGCTGTAACATAGATCATGTTTCCACATCACAYACAAAGATTGATTCCACTGAAGATATATAAATATTGAGATAGGGATTGCACGCTATTTGACCTCAAATGKTTTAAGTTAAATTTCACAAGTTGTAAGAAAGACTCCCTGTCCATTCATGTAATGAGCATCAATCAGAAATTAAGAATCACTCTTTCAATCCAGAAGGTTTTGTTCATATCCTGTTCAGCTCTCAAAGGACAATACCTGCTCACATGCTGGAATCTCAGCACGAAGGCTATTCAATGAGAGGCTGGCTTTGTRATGATATTGCCAGCATTTGTAATAACAATGCAACCTAAACACTGCAATTAAACAACAGAGTAGTATTTTTGGAATACCCCTGCTGCTCTAAAGTGCATTGTGAATATTAACACATTCCAGTAAATTAGTTTGCACTCATTATCATAAGCAATTACTTACTGTTTAGGTGCTGCTGATATTAAATTGGCAAGCAATTTGCAAGAACTAATACATACCATAAAAAACTTTTCAAAATTCTAACAGTACAAAAAGACAAGTGTTTCTAGTAACACARTGCCTTACATACAGATGTCTCTCTCAATATAAAAATTATGTGTATCTCTTCCTATCAGTTATCTTTTTCCAGCAGCAAGTGGATAACTAACTACCYGAGGCTCTGTGACAAACTCTTTATAAACTTCGTTTTGATTCTGTGGAGTAAATCAGAAATACCTCAGGCCAAATGCGACAGTAACAACTCATTCACACCGAAAAAAGAAAGTGTTTTCATGCTCATTTTTGAAAATAATAGTTTAGAAAATATATCAATGTGAAGCTCAGTTCTGTGCTCTCAAAGCTATTACTTTCCTGATATAACACTGTCAGACGGCGAGGGTAAATCAACACCTTTGTCCACAAGAAACATCCAGGAACAGAACAAAGCATGGAGAACCTGTCCTGCTTTCAGCAATGACAACAACATAAGCCTGTTTCTCTTCAATCCAAGAAAGCAGTAATCCCAAAGGAAAGACAAACTAATTTTCTGAAGGACACTTAGTGGATGTGACAGACATTCCCAGTCCGGTGTTCTGCTCACAGATCAGGTGGCATGAGCTGAAGATAACCCAAAGAGCTTTGTGGGGAGTCTAAAGCAAGGGGAAAATTTTGCTTTGTTCCCTATTTTGCATCTTGGCAAAGCTTCAAATCAGAAACACTGAAGTCTTCTGGCTTGCATTASACCATTGCTCAGGCTGCTCCACACGCAGAGCACAACCAAGGATGGGGGTCAAATGAGAGAGTGTGCAGCAGCTCTGCTGTTATGCACTTTATGCTCCCAGTGAGCTGAAAAGCCTCAGGATGCCTAGGTAGAACTTCAGACCCAGGTTTCAGTAATACATTCCCTAATCCTGACCTGGTGGGATCGAGCACCTATTGGAGCCACAGCTGAGGGTGTGGGACTGCAAACTGCTTGGATGGGTATTGTGCCTATCTATTTATGCAAAACTGCTTTTACTGCAGCTGTGAGCCTTAATGGGGACCTTGGGAACCCAGCACAACATAAACAAAGCACTGCAGTTTAAGTAATTCCCAGAATACATTTCTAAAAGTATAACTTGTCATCTGAGGTCTCAATCTTTCAGGTCTGGAACCAATTACTGCAACCATCTTATCTTGCAAAATACACAAGACTGTAATAGAAACACTAATGCACCCTTAACTCCAGGAGCTCCATAGTCTGCTCTGCTCAACTTTGTACTCCTCTGTTATAGATTATTGGGTTGAAAATGTCTTTGCTAAAAATAGGCATAACTTTTGAAAATAATTTAGTCAGTTCTTAAACATGTTTTATCTTAGTCAAAGCTGGAGCACTTTTAGCACCTTTCTTGTCACTGTCTTAAAAAATACGTTTTTAAATGATTATTTTTCAAAATAAAATCTTCCAATTAACTTTGTGAAGTTAAACTACTGACTTTTGCAGCTAAATATAATATGTGCCTTGGTCTCTGAAACAAAGTAATGAAGTTCTCATCCAATTAGCAAACCCAGTAYTGTGTACTTATTGACCTTGAATAGAAAAAAAAAAACAAACTTTGAGCAACTGTTTGTAATGAGAGTAGGGCTTCAGTCACTTCATATTTCCCCTTTCATCAATCCTCCATTCCCTCCTTCTCCTAATCTTAATCTGTAGAGTTCTAACAAATTGTTTGGTTCCTAATGATGTGGTAGCCATCGTAAGCAGTTCCCAGAGCCACAAGCCACGTCCCCAAACAATTCTACCTCTTCTGCTTGGGGAGAAAAATACCTTACAGCTGATGTTCAGTATCACTGTCCTTAAGCTACTAACTCCTTGTAGGCTAAAACAGAAGGAATGGAAGTATCAAATTACATTTTGATAAATAAAAGATGATGCATAAGAGCATGCAAAGAAAAGCAAATTTTTCACAACTCCCAAAACAGCTACTTCTACATTTTCTGGAGAAATCCCGACTGCTCTACAATCAGGGTCTTGGCTGTACATGACATTTAGACCCACGTTTGTTAAACTATAACTATAATAAAAAGCACAGGAATATTTCCTTAAATGGGAATTTCTATTCATTCCAATTAAACCTCCTTAATGTTTAAGGAGGTATAAACCCAAGTAAGACTTTTTTCATAGCTGCATTACACAGAATCTTAGCAAYGACGGAAAGTGTATATTTCAGGAACAGGATTCCTCCCTAAAGCCWCATAATCTAATAATATCAAAAACTAAGGGAATCTGAACTTTCACCAAGAAAGAGTGAATTGTAATTTGTGTATGTGACCCCAAAATATCCTAAAGCTATCTCAAAAAATAAGGAGGAGCTCCTAATTTGCACATGCAAATGACAAGGCATTTCTATGCTCTGTAGCAGTTTGCTTTTCATCCTCACACTGAAACCTACACGTGAGCCCTTCCCTACACAGATCAGGTGTGGGTTTAAGGGAAAGCAGAGGACAAACAGAGGCCACAAATAAAGGAAAAATACAGAAAAGATCTCAGGATTAGAATTATACTGCCTCCCTCCAACAGTAACATCCACAGGACCAAATCTGACACTTACAAAAGGGTCACAGCAGGGCACAACCAAGGAAGAAAACATTATGAAGCGATTAAAATTACCCTGTGAACCTCTTTATGCTTATGCAAACATGAGTCTCAAAAGATGTTGGACCTAAAGAACAAGTCTTGCTCTGACTGTTGTGCTGGTGGCTGGAGAAGTCTGCTGCTGTTAGCTCAATCTGATAAACCTGACATAATCGTAAAGCACARCCAAACCACGAGCAAATCCTCTGAATGCACATCAGACAAGCCTGGATCCCTCAAACCCCAGACTGTTATCCCACGTAGATCATTGCCTCCTCCCTAGGTCAGCAGTAATGTCCAAGAAATTCAGTGATGCACTGCTCCAGGAAGCTGATGCAGCTCAGCTGATGCGTCTTCCTCCTCTGGAAGAGCCTGGGTGGCCCTGTCTCAGGACTTAAACTGCCACGTGCAGTCTCCTCCTGGCACCTRAGTCTGGGAACACTTCAGGATTTTGTGGMTGTTTCATCTGCTCAAGGGMTTAAACCCTCATCTGCTCAAGGGATTAAACCCATTGTATAAGACAAAAACTGATAAAGAAAGAATGAAAGTCACAAAACCRCAGATAAAGAGAATCCATAAGGTTCTACAGCAATGCAAACATAACTGATTGTCAGCTTCGACAAAACTACCTCATTAGATCTGTTATCAAAATGAAGGTCATATTAAATAATACTAAACAAACCCTGTACTTAATACTGATATTCATATTAATGTTCATCAAAGTAATTTCTGTTTTAAAAGGGATGATTATTTAGCACCATTATCAGTCTCAGCCTCAATACTATGCTGTCACTAAYATGCAGAAGCCGCAGCTTCAGAAAAAGATTCATTATCTCAAGTGCTGAGTCAGTGTGAGCTCTGGATCTTGGACAAAATTCTGATTCTGCGCAGAAAAAACCTCCATTCTGTTTGAGCAAGACCCTGTTCCCCTTAGTCTTCCCTCCAGCTGACCTGGATCCTTCATCAATAACTGCATTTTTTTAATTCTGGACAGCATATAGTAAACTGCTTTCTGCAGCAATTTGCACTGATGGAAGAGAGCTATTGAGGAAGTTTCTCCTCCTTTAAAGAAGACACTTTTGCTGTCACATCCTGCATAACAATCAATGTTTCCCCTTGCTTCTTTCAGCTGCTTTCCAAGTTGGCAGCTTTAGGAAAGCACTTTCAAAAGAAATCAAATTGGTATGTTTTCCTGSTGTTCTTCTATGCAATGTTTAATAAGGAAATAAAGTGCCATTTCATCTGAAAAGATGCTMTGGACTATCATATTTTGGGATTTTTTTGCCTCAATGTGTTTCATTTATTTATTTGCACTCAASAGAGATAATAAAAGAACAAGCAGCCTGACCTTTGGACAACTGTCAAAAAGCCCAACTCTGCAATTACAACAACCAGTGTGACCTTCTTCTCTACCTTCAGCAGCCAACAATCACACACGAGCAAGGAGAAAAAGGCAGCCTGGCCTGTGTAGAAAACCAGCCTTGACAGGTCAGGTAACACAGCCTGTTCTCAAAGCACTTGAAGATGAGCACTTTGTGAACCCTCTCGAGCATCTGGGACCCAGCAGCTGAATTCCAGAGCTGTTCCCTGTGATGCCCTGCCAGCAGCAGCTGCCAGCTGTGCCACAGGAGATCTACCCATGTTTCCATAGCTCTGTCTCTGTCACCTCAGACTGGATATGGTAYATCATCTGTTTTTCTGAGGGCACCATCAACACCTTGTTATTTACTCCTCCATAATCCATGTCCAATTTTCACAGCTGCACGTGCACAGAGCTGGCAGGAAGGGCTTGGAGGGTAATGGTTCTGTGCATGGAGACCTGAGAGTCTCCAGCCTTCACCCAAAGAAACCATGATAGCTTGTTCCCTGCAGCACACTGCAGGAAAAGGACTGCATTATGGGCCAAAGTTTGCTTCCAAAAGATTTCCAAGATCACCAAAAGCAAACATTGCAGCAGTGATGGAAGGTAAAACTCAAAGGTTTGTTTTTTTTTAATATGAAGAGTAGAAATCAAGAGTAGGGCAGAAATCAAGGGTAGGGCAGAAATATCTCTTTAGTAAAGTATAAATATTTATACTTTACACTCAAAGTATAAATGAAGAGGAAGCCTATCACGACTATTGTTAATTCTCAATAGTTCTACACTCCAAGCAAAATACAAGCAGCATATGTCAGTCACGCTCTCAGAAACAGAAACAGCCACTGTGTTTYCTGGCTTCTTTCTATACTGCATCAATATGTGGCTTGGTTTTATTAGGAGAAATACACAGTGCAATATCCTATGCCGTGCAATATGCTCCAGGASTCAGAGGACATGGGGTTGATTTTATTGATTCAGTTTTCACACTACTGTAACCCCATTGCTGCCAGCAGAGCAGTTGGAAACTGCAAGCAGATTCTAGATTGATAGGCTTGGGTATTTCTAATTTTCTCATGCATACAGCTAGGTTTATTTCTTTTCTTTTTTAATTTGGATTTTCCTTTCTAATAAACCCACTGCTGCGGGACACCTACTCAATGGTACTCTAGTAAAAAAGGGATAGAATTCATTCCATTACAGGCATTTATTGGTATTATTAGGATTTTACAACATGATAGCATAATCTATCCTTTGCCTGAAGTAAACACTCTTAAAGGAGAGTCCACAGGGAGAGTAAAACTGAAGCATTTTTTAAAGTGGTGAATACTAATCAGATATATAGCTGGAGGAAAAAATAATGTTATAACAGGAAGATACAGCGAGTAGACCACGCGACAAGCATGATACCAAGGAATCAGAAAATGACTGTAGCGTGTACTTTGGAGCAATGAGAGGGGGAGAAGAAATCAAGGACAAACTGGCAGGAGGAAAATATGACTCTCACTGATAGGAGCTAGGGAAGAAAATCAGGATAGAAAGGTGAAGATTTGAATGCTTGTACTGAAATCAGCACAGCGGGAAAGATGAGGCAGAGATTTCCCAGCTTGTGTCCTCAGGCTCTGCTCCAGCTCAGGAAGGGACTATCAGGGTTTCAAGTGACCACTCACATTGTAATGATTGGAGGATACCTGGATTATCGTGGATCTTGCTGGAGATGCTTATGGATGTGCTACAGGATATTTGGACTCTTTATCACCACACCTCTGCTATTCAAACAGGTCCAAASTTTCCTGTAATCTTTCAGCTCTTTATTCCTTGTTTTTTCCTATGTCTTGGTGCTATTGAATTCTTGTCCACAGAAATGTTAACCACACTTGGGGCTTCCATAGAAATACTCAGTAATAATGTAGCCAGTCATTTACTGAGCTCAACGGAAGAACTGCAGCACAAAGTGCACAATAACACTGCCTATTTAGATTATGGGAGATAATAGTCTCATAAATTGCAACTACAGTTAAAGTGATCAACACTGACTCTTTCTTAATAGGCCTATTACAAGGTCAGTAAYAGAGGAATAGGAAAAAATCCAGTGTCTGTAACCGCTATTGCTTAGAAATCAGGTTTCCCATTTAGTGCTAAACCAAAAAAAAAGAACAAAAAAGCCATACTGTACACTTACTGCCAATACAGTTTCTGAACTATTAGCAAATATCATTTAAGAAACCTTTCATTACTGCCTGTTTTCATTTTATTAAGTTAACATGACAAAACTAAAGGTATTCAAAGCAAAAGTATTGATCCCAGTGATTGGTTCCTTTCTCACAAACACCGAGGTAAATTAGGAATAATTCACCTGAAGGGAAACAGCCAAACTGAAATGAGAAGAGATTGTCTCTGGAGCTGTAAAACTGGAAGCACCACATGGAAGAAGTTGTATATCACAGAGTGAAGCTGAGGTGAAGCTGCTCTCTCAGAGGAAAGGTGTGGGGACACATCTCCAAGGGTTGTGTCTCCCTTTCTTTCCTTAGCTCTTTCCCAAAGAGCTGACTGGCAACGGAAAGAATTCCTGCCTGGGATGCCTGACTGCCTGCAGCCAGCTTAAACACAACGCCTAAAGTCTGAATCCTCCTTCCAGACGAGACGATTCACCCTTCCTCAGTACGTCCCAGAGTTATTTATGCTGATTAAAAGCAGGCAAGAGCACTGCCAACAAGTTCAACTGTGTGGAGAGGGGCTGATTTTCTCTGCTAACACAGGTGGAACAGAAGGAGCAGTTCAGAGGACAATAGGCAGCAAAGAAGAAATTCCCAAATGGTTGATAAAAGAGATTATAACAACTACAATTGTAATAAATAATTATTTAGGCTTTGTTAACTGATTATGGGACGAAGACAGGCACCAGGAGCAGAGAGGCTGTAAAAGGAGACACAGAAAATATTTGCTTTGCACCAGCCCCGAGTTTGTACAGTATGAAGCTTACCGTGAATTTTGCAACTTTGAAACTTCAGCTAGGAATTAGTTCTTTCAAAGCAGTTTTTCCTCTTCTTTCAGTCTGTACACAGATAACAGACAGCACAGGGAACGTGCTGCTAATCAATCACATCCTCAAGCCACATCACTCTTGGATTTGTATCAACCCAATTTCAACTAAGCTAAATCACTGCTTCAACAAAAAAGCCAGAAGATAAATATTGGATGAGGAGTAAGGTGGGACCTGGGGGAAGTCCAGACATAAAATGCCCAGTAGGACAGAACAACAGACAGAAAAAAACTTGCTGGTAAACACACAAACAAACAAAAAACAACACAACAAAAATGTCTTTTGGTTGTAAAAGCGAATTATCATATTTGCCCAACTTCAAAGAAGGTAGAATGTCTCTAGAGATGCATTTGCATTGAGCACAGCACTGTTAAAATTGATGACAACTATTATTTAAGGAGAATCAACTTCTGTTTCCTGAAGGGGAGAATGCCACATGATGAAATGCATGAATAAGAAAAGAGAAGGCAGCAGCTATCTCTAGGCATCAGAGTGATCCATGTGGGTTCATAAACAATCCAAAGAGGAAATTTCCCTCTCCACAGAGGGTTACTCASAGCACCTGGAATCTGGAATCTAAGTATGTCCAAGAAGTCTATAAGGAGACKTCAAAGCCCTGAATTAGCCCCACAAATCAGAGCTCCAAAGTTAAGGCTGGGAKTATTGTCAAGATATTCATAGGCCCAGTCCATACTCCTAGGGGAAAATGGAAAAACACAGGTGCTCTACTTTCATGATCTGGCTTAAACCCTACTAGATCAGGAGATTATAAATTTCACACAGTGCATTAGGACTTAAATGCCACCTGTATGCTAAGGAGGAGTAATAAAATCATATTTTTTTAAATTTTTTTGTTAATGGATAGGGATGAAACATTTTCACCAGCAGCAGTTAGCATCCAATTTAAGTACATCACTGAACTGTCTTTGCTGTTGAAAAAGAGATCCAGCAGTGGTGATGAATGACTGCAGATGWGTTGGTACATTAAGACTACACACACAGAGCATTGTGAGTTGCTGCTGCTGTTTGTATTTACTACAAACAGAAAAAAAAAGAGAAGAGGGTCTGGGAGAAACAAAAAACAGGGAAAGTGCACTGCAAACAGAATCAAAGAGAAATCCAGCACAACCTGAGCACAGAGCAGGAAGGGGGGACCTGAAGGCATTCCTTTTTCACAGTGTGAGAAGCAAACTTAATTACTGTGAGTTTCTACAAGAAAGAAAGAGATTTCAAACCCCAACAAGATACACTGGACACTACCTGTGGGGTATTGCAGGATTCAGTTATTGACCACAACACCAAGAGTGAGGATTCTGAATTGCAAAACAAAACAAAACCAAAACAAAATAAAACCAAACAAAACCAAGCACAAA
>NW_026623407.1:820932-947193 GCF_030028575.1 Malurus melanocephalus | reverse complement strand
CCAAACAAAAAACAGCCAAACAAAGCAAACTAAAAACCAAACAGAAAGAAAAAAGAAAAAGGAAAATACTAACACCTGCTTAAAATAAGGAAATGGAATAGATGCAGGGGAATAGATGAAAAGAACGGAAAGTTAAAGGGGAAAGAAGAATAAAAGTTGCTAGCTAGCAAGATGAAAGATTTATAGACAGACAGATAGAGGGATAGACCRGAGTAAAAAAAATAAAAACATCATAGACACTGTATCTATGGCAACACTGAAATAGAAATTAGTAGACATTTTTCTGCATTTGAAGTCTGAAGGTTGGAAGAAAATCAAGCCACGTTGCCAGCTATTTTTTTTGTGGTCTACATTATAGAAAACATGTCAGGAGACAGAAAAGAGAGTATCAATCAGGTCAGGAGAAGGGAAATAGAACATCCTTCTTGCTACCCTAATAAGCTTCACTTTCTAGTGCTTATTTTCTAAACCAGGGATGGGTACATGTTTTCAATAAAATTCTTTTTTTCTCCAAGAGATACTTGTTGGATTTGGGGGATTTAATTTGATTTAAAAGAATGGAGGTTTCCTATGATTTGCATCAATCTTATTTTAAATGAAGTATTTAATTAATCTAAAGAATATAAATGCCTGGTTTCCCTGATTGCCTTTTCTCTCAAAATGCCCATCAGAACCAAACATTTTTATTTGYACACTGTCAAATTTGGTCCCTAGATACATATTTTCAAAATGTGTTCRGTATGTAATTACTAACACAATTTGTAATCCCTTATAAAATGCCACAATTTTGTTCCTCCAATGTACTGTGCAGCTSGCATTTCAGGTTTTCTCTAACCTGTCATCATTCCTACTTAAAAGGTAAAGCTTGATTTTTCGTTGCTTTGTTCTTTGTGCAGTCATTTATACATGAGCAAGTGGGTGTGAAGTGCTGGCAGATGTGTCAGGCTGTGTTGCACTGCTCCTAACAGCTCCAGAAGGAGGAAGGCCCTGGATCCTTAACCTCACCACTTCTGTTTTAACAATTAGATATCAATATTCATTTATTTAGCTTTAACCATTTATTAGCTTTAACCAAAGTCAAAGACTTGGAAGATGACCATCAGGCATATATGTTCATAGGAAGACTCTGTATTGGGATTTTTAATCTATACATTGAAAAGAAATAAGGTGTGAATTGTCGGTGAACCGAGAATGAGGAAAAACATTATTCCAGATGGAAAAATAAATYCATGCCCTAAGCATCAAAACCTCTGAATTGTATCTTAAGCATCAGTATTATTTTAATGTATTTCTGAAGTAAGTACATTTCATCAAATGYCTGTTCCAATTCTAAAATGAAGTCATTCTTCACTTGGATAACATTATTCAAAGGAGCAATCTGASAGAAGCCACTCAAAACTTCCCTGCATGATGAGTATATCTCATGCACACACTCCATGCATAAATTACATCCCTGGGCCCATCAGAGGATCCTGTATTGGATAAATCTGCTCTCCATTGTTCGAAGTGCTCTTCCCCCTTCAACTCACAGACATGCCTACAATGCACTATTGCCTCAGATTGTGCTGACAGTGATGCTGATTTAAGAGCTCAGGACTCATGGCATTTCCAGCAGATAATTTCTGAAGTTACAGATAGTACCCCTAAAAAGTGTTTAAAGATGCTGCACATATACAGGAAAAGCGTTAAGCTTCCACTCTGATAAACTGTGACAACCACACCAATGCTGCAATTCCAAATTTGTGTTATTTTAACTGAGGAACTTCTTTAAAAGTTAWCTATAATCATAAATTCTGCCATAGAGAAGTCTCTAGAAATCTGTGAATATAAACTCAAAACCAGAGGAAATACAGAGCATGGGAAATAAAAGTGTGGATACAAGGACAGTGAGGATAAAATTCATACTGTTTGAGAGGTRGTAATGGAATATAAAATCAAGATTTTAAAAACAAGTAATAATCCATATGGAATTTTGAGCAGGTGGATCATATGTCCATATAACACACTGGAAATTGTTTCTTCTTACTCTAGAAATTAATGTGGCTCCTGAGAGTTTTGCTTGGCCCCAGAAAAAGAGGAACTAAGAAATTACTATGCTCACTGATGCTGAGAAATTATTCAGGAGGAGAAATTATAATCCTGTGATAATAATTATGCCTGTACACAATATCAGCCTGTGTGTTATGTGAACCCTCAGTGCAGAGACTGAAAAGAGTTGACAGCAGCTGGGGACATTTGAAAAGGTGCTGGTGAAGAGAAGCTGAATGTATCCGTCCCTGGGAGAAACTGTCGTGTGTCCAGGTCATGTCCTCATCCCTGTCCACACCACCACAAGCTCTCAGCTGTGCTCAGCCCTCACCAGCTGACAGCACTGRAGAAGCTGAGCTGGATGTTAATGACCCATCATTCACAAATCTGCAGAGCTGGCTTTGGTGGCACAACATTCCAGCCTGGAAAAAAGACACCTCCAAATCTCTGGAATGCATTTTGCATGGAGCCTGCACTGCACTTCCCAATGCAGCACAGTGAGATTGAGTCATTATTGTGATTATGATTGTGCTCTGAGCAGCGCATTCAACTGCTCCAGTTAAACACAAATCTTTTTAAAAAAACAATCTTCCAAACCAAGCACATTTTCCCATAACCGGGTCAGCAGCTGTTTCCAGAGTGCTGCATCCAGCACTGGGGCTCCCAAGCACAGGAAGGATATGCACTTTGACATCCAGAGCAGCAAGTCCAGGGCAGGGCTGTGAAAATGTCCAGAGGGATGGAGYACCTCTCCTGTGAAGGCAGRCTGAGAGAGTTGGGGTTGTGCAGCCTGGAGGAGAGAAGGTTCTGGAGACACCTTCTAGAATGTTCTAATACCTAAAGGCGCCCACAAGAAAGCTAGAGAGGACATTTGGATATGGGCTTGAGGTGACAGGACAAGGGAGAATGGCTTTAAACTGAAAGAGGGGAGATTTGGATCAGATATTAGGAAGAAATTCTTTACTGTGAGTGAAGAATTCTTTACTGTGGTGAGGTTGCTGTGGCTGTCCCATTCCTGGAAACATTCAGGACCAGGTTGGATGAGGCCCTGAGCAACCTGGTCCAGTGGAAGGTGTCCCTGCCTGTGGCAGAGGATTTTTAGATCTTTAAGGTCACTTCCTATCCAAACAATGTTGTGGTTCCATGACATCACTCTACGATTTGAGCAATTCTTATTTGTATCACCCACACAAAGGAGGGTGCATAAATCAGCAAAGAGAAACTCCCTCTCACATTTGTGTCATGCAGAGTTTATGCAACAATTGCTGCAAGGATGCTCAGTACAGCAGGCAGCTTAAAGCTCCTGCTACTCTGAATAATTTATCAAATGCTTAGTTGTACTGTGGAGATCTCTTTTCATAAACTCAGATTACAGCACCAAGGGCCGTGGTGTGACTTCCTCACGCTCACGCTGATGAGCCATTATTCATGCAGCTMACCCCACTGTGACAAAACCCAAGTGCAGCTACAGACACAGGGCAGGAAACTGAAACAGGAATGTCTGATGATTTCCTGGGCACCTATCATTCCGCCACAAATAGGAATGAACAATTTATTTGGTTATTCTGGCACAAGGGAGCTTCACTCAAATCACTTAGGAAGTTTAAAAAGCTGCGTTTCAACAGACTTTGACTCAAATATATGGAACAATCTCCCTTCTAAAAGCAACATTCTACAGGTAGGTTAGCTTAAAATATTACTTGTATTTTTTCAATAAAGAATTTCTTTGCTATGCAGAAGAGGCAAACATCAGCATKTAGTCTCTGAGAGGAACTGTGCTGTACCTCAAGTAGCAGGAAAACAGATCTGCCTCAGCCTAGTTTATGCTCAGGTGGTGTTAACTTTGGGGTGTGAGGGATTTTGTTGCTTTTCTTAGAGCTACGTCATTTAGTGTGCTGAAAGAATCCAGAGATTGGAAAAATACTGGAAGCACAGTTYCTCTACTGCTTTTGTAAGCATAAACCCAGAATATTAATAGAAATATTCAACCTGACTGCAAAGCACCAGCRCTGTAGCAGGACCCAGGGCTGTAATGGTTCCCAAGGAGCTGTTACAGCCTGACTAGTCAGTGATCCCTAAATTAAGAAGGATTTGCATGACTAGTTTAACAGCTCTGAAAATGTGGTTATAGTCCACCAAATCACAGTTCCAGAGCATCAGAGCCTCAGAGACAGAGCTGCCTCCTGTGGAGTGCCTCCCGTTACTGGAGAATATAATTGCTACTACCAAATGACTGCACAACATACTAATTAATCAGTGAACTATAAAGGTAAATATTATGCCTGCCTGAATYCCCATGCCCTGTATGTGTAAAATTAAATTCACTGGCACAATARGTTGCTGTGCTGCCTTTTCAGCAGGAGACAGATAACAGAATCAYGGAATAGTTTGGGCTGGAAGGGAACTTAAAGATCATCTTGTTCCAACCTCTCTGCCGTGGGCAGGGACACCTTCCACCAGATCAGGTTGCTCAGAGCTCCATCCARCCTGGCTGTAAGTGTTTCCAGAGATCCACAACTTCTCTTGGATACCTGTGCCAATGCCTCACCACTCTCACAGTAAAGAACTTCCTCCTAATATCTAATCCAAACCTATTTTCTTTCACTTTGARTCCATTCCCCCTTTTCCTGTCACTACATGCCCCTGTAAAAAGGCTTTTCAAGGCACTGAGCCCTTCACAAGCAATTTTAAGACATGCTTTTTATTAAATCACTGCAAAGATGAGCTTCAGTGATTGAACTTCCATCCTCACTTTGGTAGATGGAAGAATTCAACCTCTGACAATCTGCAGTCTGCACTCCTTCAGTCACAAAAGGTTTTTGACCTWAGAAAAAATGTGCTCAGTTCTTGTTATAGCAGCATGATACCACTATATTAGCAACATTTACACCAATTTCAGTGACATGGAAATAAATTGATCAGTGTGCATGGCACTGAAGTGAGGCTAAAACCTTTCTCTGTTCATTCAAAGCTTTTTAGAGAAATATCAATTTACTGGTGTTTTCTTGTTCAGATTAACTTCACCATAAATTTAATTTGTAAGTGGATATGCCAGATAAAATGCTTTTTATTTCTGGTCCACACATGTGCTAAGACAGACACATCCACTGCCACCTCCCTGTCCTTTCCCATGTGGGCTGCAGGGAGAAGTTTGTTCAAAGCCAGATAAATCAGAGCAGCACCCTGTTATTCACYGAGGGAATACATTGTCACTCGTGTCACAACAGGAGCAGGGAACAGAAAAGCTTCCCTGCATTTAACACTGCCAAGTACAATCACCCAAATGACTGACAACAATTCCGGATAACTGACAATCAGCGCAATTTTCCTATTTCAACCGTCTTAAAAATAGACCTTCAGCTTTGAAAATGTTCATCTTGATGGTTTTTTGAGCAAGTTGTTGCAAAGATAATTTATCCTGGAYTTGTCCACATRGTGCTTTTCTCTCTTYTCGGTGTTGACAATAACCAGTGCAGTATAAAATCTCCCTTTTAAAAAAATTTCAAATTGTTACTGCAAAATGTAATTCCTAGGTGCCTAAATTCTTAGGAAATCAACYTGTTTAAGCTAACCTGTTYTCTCGGTCTTACAGACAACACATTRTCCAACTTACTGCCAGGAGAGTGCATTTATGTACATTATAATATATAATTTTATTAGTCTGATTTGAATTAAGTCACAATGTGAAAAGAACTGAAATCCACTTTTTTTTTTTAAACTTTCAGCTACTATAGTTTTTCTCGTGTTTCAGTAATCTAATATAGAAAAAWGTAGTTTCACATATTGTTCACTGTTAATTTTCCTACCCATAAAAGAACTGGKAGCAATAACAATGAAATTATAGAGGAAGGTATCACCATAAAGTAAAACAGGCTAAAAGATGGAATAATGAAGGACAATTTTCACTCAAATTACCCTTAAAGTTTGTAATGTAGGTTTTGGATAAGATGAGGGGGGAAATAGCAATATAAAGGGAAGCTGTCTTCACATATGTGAAATAATCTATAAAATCTGTTCTAGACTCCACCCTCCTGCTTCCAAGATTCATAACTATCTCTATTTCTGTAAAGAAGAAACCATTGACTATACTGTCATAACAACAGTCCCTGAAACCTTTTTGGTCCAATTAGTTCAGTCCCAGGTATCACACTTGTTTTTTTTTTGTTTGTTTTTTTGGCTCTTAAAGGCTCAACAACTCCTGAAGAGATTTTGGCCAGTTTTCATTTGAAGAGTCAAGCTTAGTTAATTTTAAATGGGTTGAGACTAATGAAAATATATGAGAAGGTGCAAAARAGGTCAAAGCAAAGTGTAGAAGTATTTCTCCTGCCAGCATTATGAGAAGTATAACTATTTCAGGACACATTGAAGAGGGGACTGAGAGAAAGGGAWGATTTGCCTAAAGGCTAATGGAAAACACAATATCTGCAAGAGAACATTGTCTTTCTCCTCTCAGGCTGGACTTATTAGGGAAAGAAAATRCAATCATGGGCCAACATTTGCTGTGGGAAAATAAAGCAAACATTACCCAAAAATCTGACATTAAATCCGTGGAAAGCATGATGGTTGTGAAAAACACAATCTTCTCTGTGGTAATGATCAATTGCTATAAGAATTCCTAACGCAATTTCAGAATTTGGGAAACACCTTCTAAATCCCCTTGCAAGAGTTTATTTTGTTTTTTTGATAAAACATTCTGTTTCCCAATGTTTTGTTCTTTTTCTTTGGCCCAATGCAAATGTAATAAGACAAATACAGCTAGGTCTGGCTTAATTAATGATTTAAGTAAAACGGGAAAGAGTTCAAAGCCCTAAACAAATATAAAAAGTAGAAATATCAGAAAAGTAATATTAATTGGAGTTTGGTCCAATTTACTTCCACTAACGTATTATATATAGATGGCAATTTCTGGGAATAAGGGTTGATTCTAGATGATTTTCAGAGGTCCCACAGGGATCAAGATGACAAAGAACAGATGAAAACAATAATATTCCAGAATTATAGGACAAAAAGAATGAAAAATAAATTCTGGGAAAGTATCAGAGGACAACATGACCCCACTTGGAAGGACCCATTCAATTTTCCTGGAATATTTCATTCATATCTCCAGAAATGCACATTGCCCTGAAACAACTAAATCATCAGWATGAGTTGTAGCATTTTATTCTTCTTTGGATAATTGAAGCACACWAAAAACATCTTAGATTATGCATAATCTTGTGGCTTGCAGCTCCATGGCAATTGCAAAATCGACACTGAGCCATATAATTGAGCTGKATAAGTCTAAGGAAGCAGTTAGAAAAACTGGGGAAAGGACTGACTTCAGCTGGCATTTTTATTTTAAATTTTTATTTTTATGGCACCTAACATGATTTTCTTTTGCTGGATGCTGCAACAAGGAAAAAAAAAAAAAAGGACAGCTCTTAGCTCAGTTTATATGACTGAGGGAAATGCACATTTGCCTTTTGCAAATACCCCTGCTTGACCTATATTCTCTAAGAGGGGAAGATTCTCTATAGGAATGAAGATAAAATTGAACTCAGGATTTGAAGCCCAGCATTTTCAACTGCACAGAAAGTATTTTCATACAAATTCAGCCTTTTTAAAAGCAATGCTCAGAGCCTTAAAGTGCACATARCTGCACCATCTGAAGATCTGTCCATTGTTTTACCTGCCTGGGTTTGCAATAAGAAAGGAGCCAGAATATTTTCTTGCATCTCTAAAAGATGCCTATGCTGCCTTCCTCCTGGCTTTTAGGTTTTAAAATACAGACAGAGGAARATCAATAGGATGTGATGACACCTTAACAAAAGCAGAATGTAAGCAAAGCCARCCCCATGGCACTGGTGACCTTGGGACTCATATGCTGATTTAAGTTAGTTATGGGGATTTGCTATTAAGGAGCAAAAACCATCTAACTCGTCGCTTACAGAAACTTTTCACAGGCTCCAAGGGAATCTCCCAGCTTGTAGAATGGCAAAACAATAAAATACTTACTGTGCCTTTTAATACAATATTTGGTCTAAAACTCTAGAGGAGTGTTGAAATGACAGCAGYCACTATATTATATTCCTCCACCATGCTGCTATCAGCAAAGGTGCTCTAAAGCCTGAAAAACATTTCCTTCTTCAGAGATGCCCAGATTGCATTTTTACAGTGTGTTTTACTGTTWTATTTTTGCCAGTAAAGGCAGAAACAAGATTAAAAATTACAATTTGCTTCATAATTGTTTTTTAAGTTTTCTCATATGTACTCAGAAAGTWTGGTTTACATTTTTGACATCAGCATAAAGAAACCCTGAGATAATGTTGCTGCACTATTTTTAAATTAGACCTAAATCAATAA
Source organism: Malurus melanocephalus (assembly GCF_030028575.1). Lineage (NCBI taxonomy): Eukaryota > Metazoa > Chordata > Aves > Passeriformes > Maluridae > Malurus > Malurus melanocephalus. The sequence goes on along the minus strand of NW_026623407.1, from coordinate 938,823 downwards.
AGACTTTCCTTTTTTACTTTTTACCATGACACTGTGGAATACAGAATCGTAAAAATTGCCTGGATATTATCTAACCTCATCGTTTCTTGTGAGATTAAATTCAGCATGGAGGGCAAGAATGGAAGTTGCAGTTCTTTCACTTTAAATTTRTGTCTTAGCATGGGATTTTAGAATATTGTATTTATTAGACAACATGGTATCTTCATGCWTTCAGTGTTTCTGCCACTCAGGTTTCATAAAAAGGATCCAAAATAGGTAAAGAATCCTATTTGAACAACTTCTAATCAAACTTCTTTCTCAGTGAGGAACCTGGACATAGCACACACCTAAGGTGTGACAGCAGGAATGAGAGTGATGCTTAAGTAAAAGCAGCCAAAGGGGGACACAGCCAAGGTTTCTGTAGCTTTTCAGTGATCAACCACAACTGAAATCTGAACTTATTTCCTTGCTGGRAAGACAAAGATAATTTGTGAGTCATTCCTTTTGCCTGGCATTTCAAGAGTGATCCAGTAAGGAAGTGAAGGGAGATTAGGAATTATCACCTTGGAAAAAATCCCGCCAGTCTGTCAGGGAGAAGACTTAAAGGAAGGTCATTCCAACATTTGGTTTTGGWTTTTTTTAAGCCTTCCATTATGTCAATGACACTTTTTATTTTTACCAGGAAGGTGATTTGTCACCGGGGTGGCAGAGGATTCCCTGCGCAGCTCCCTGCTCAGCCAGACGGTGAATCCCACGCCAGCTGGCTGCTCCCTGTCCTCCAGCTTTTCCTGCAGTGACATCCAAACACTTCCCTCATAGTTCACCACCATTTACACCWGCCATAAAACCACTCTGTCCCACAAACACCTAAGCCACACTAAGTCCTTGCTCACTGTATTTGGCTTCGATTTGTCTCCCAAAGGATTTGGGCTCCATGGCTCCAGCCATAATTTATGCAAGTCCACAGAAGTTAAGAGTACTGTCCCCTCCAATACATTGATTCGTGTCCTGAGATTACAGGAAATGGCAATTTTGAGACCATGAAACAACTGGAAATAGGAGAGCTGTTTGAGAAGATCTATTATTTCAGTCTCGCCCAGATAATTTTGCTGACATCACGTATTCTAAGCCAGACCTCCTTTAACAAATAAAATTACCATTAATTTTTTTTTTTAAGTTGGCATTGAAAATGAAAACTGTATCCCAGAATCTGCAAGGCATGCAGCATGGGTAAGTAAATCTTATGGACATTGCTATGCATATCATTATGGTTGTATCATCCTTTTCCCCCTGATCTGCCTAAACATACAACAGCCATGGCTCAAACCCAGGTTAACTACCAATTCAAGTTCAAAAATGTAACATTTACTGTTGGACATGTGGGTCATAATAGCACAAAGCCAACCTCTGCACAAAAAGAACCACTTACTACCTAAGTGCTGTGTAAGGAAATGAAGAGTATTTTCATGAATAAGAGSTTTTCGCAAAGACTCTGTTTTAAATCTGCTACAGCTTGAATGTTCAGTTTTTGTTTTAATCTAGACTTTAGGGAAATAATTCAGTTTGTTTGTGTTCCACTTCTCTGTCTTTTCTTCCGCAAGGAATCCAGTATTAAGTCCAAATTCCAGTCAAGGTATCATACTGTCAGAACCTGGTAGTGAGGTGTGCTGGGGATATTTATTACAGTTTGCAAATTCACACTAAATGCAAAAAAAAATCAGACTTGGGGCTGCACAGTTCATAATTTTGTGTCAATTCAACGAATAATATCAGTCAGGAAAAAAAAAAGATTATTTTGCTGGGTTTAAAGAGTAGGGAAAGGTGAGGTAAAAAGGTCAAACTGAATATGAAACACTTTGTGTTGATGTGAAAAACATTTACACTGACACCATACATATTGGGTGGGTTTTTTTTTGCCTAATTGATCCTTCTAAGAACTTCTGTTCCATTTAATKGAAATCATGCCCCTCCTGTCCTTGTGACCCTTTCACTTGTTCAAGAATTCTTGTTGAGTCCTCTCATACTAGCGAGAATTTTCAGATCAGCATAAGGAACTTGTAGTATCATCTGGGGAAAATACTCAGCAAATCTAAACTATTCAGAGGCTGAATGTAAGAATGAGGAGAAGCTGAAAGAAAAAAAACATCAAAACAATGAATAACAAAACATGGAGCAGACAAACTCAGCAAAGATATTGCTGCCACACAAAAATMTGACTTATTTATGTCTGGAAAAGAATTCATTTCTTTCCATGTCTATACATACATGAAGGAGAAGCAAATTGCAGGTATAGATATGCAGGTACCGCACAAATATTGATTTCCAATGAATCAAGTCACTTGAAATGAGCAGACGGGAAGGAAATAAATCCCTGCTTTTCACAATCAGTTAATCCTTAGTAAATTCATTAATTTTTAAAAAGGAAAAGAATTACAAGCAGAATTATGATTCTCAAATGGCAGCRGTGTTTCCTGAACAAACCAGTTACTGTTAGTGCTCACTCTGGTAAAAGACCATTAGAAATTCATTTTTAAATTAAAAACTAGTGGGCAGCTTTGCAAGACARTTGAACAAGGCAATTTCTAAAAAGGACAGACTGTTTCCCATATTTGTTCCAATAAAGCAACAGCTTTTCTCTTTCCCATTTCAGATTTATAAAGAGCAGGATTAATTTTTCTGCATACATATAAAGTCCTGGCATTTTGATGAGATGATGGGAAATTTAAATTTACGCAATGTACTGTCTGAACATTCCTTCCTCCATCTTTTTTTTCTCAATTAAAAATTCATGTTGCACTTAATTGCTCAATTTGCCCAAAGTGTAATAAACAATTGAAGAAGCCATTGAGTACCAYGTAACAAATACATTACTTAGCATGATATGACAAGAAATTACTGGCCCAATTAGTGACACAGATTTTTTACTACAAGGTAAGGAAAAATAAAGGGATCCCTAATGAAAATAAGGTGCTCTGTGAAGTCAAAACACAATCTGTATATATTGTACACTTTGAAGTCTAAGAGTGTCTCCTGGGAAAACTGAAAATAAGGCACTAAGCAAGTTACTGATTAAAGCCATTTACTTCCATGACATTTTGTGGCTGTGCATTGCCAGGGTGTGTTAGGAAGATACAGCATTATCAGCTGTCCAGGGAGAGAGTTGTTTGAAAAACTTAGAAAAGATTGCAGGGATTATAATGTAAACTATGGTTTTCCCCATAAAAGGTGTGAATAATCTCTTGCTTTACATGCACCATGGTTGCTGTTCCTTACCCACTCTGCAGAATCAAAAAGAACTTTGAGGGACACTCTCCTGTGATGTGCTGAGTGTATCCAACATCCAGAAAAGTCCCTCAGAGTTAAAAGCATTTGACTTTTCCCAGAAGACACACAGTACCTCACAGAATCAGACTCAAAGGGAAAATATTAGAGATCCAGCAAAAAGAAGATTAAAAAAAAAGGAAAGCTTACTTGAAAGGAGAGTGTGGCTAGAAGGTCCAACAGCTATAAATCAGAGCAATTAAATTCAGTGGCAATGCTTCTCCCACTTAAAAGGAAATTGCAAGAACTACGTCTCTTGAATGGCAGTTTTGCTGTTGTGGTGTAAAGTTTGAAATGTGCTTCACAGTCAGCTTTTTAAAGATACTRCTATGTGCACTAAAATCCACAAAATATGGAACTTCATTTTTCCCTGGCATCTGAGTGTATATAAGAGCTTTCTTTATGGTAACTCTCCTCTGGCCTGAGAAAGAGGAACAGTAAATCATCTGCTTCAGGTTATCTCCAGTCTTTTATTAAACCACTGGAGAGATATTTCTGGTTTGAAATTCAACCACTAATAAGGACAAAGCAAATGAGGACAGTACCAAATATTAGTACATCCTCAGACTGTCACCTTCACAYTGCAGAAAAGCCCTTTAATGCAGGAAGCTGCCAGTATGGGATTTCTTGGTAACTGGATTTAAGAAGAATTACTCTCCTGATGAGCAAAACCCAGTCCTGTGTGCTGCTCTGGATGGATCTCCATTTGTGATAGATCTGAAAGATACAGGAGCCAAAGAACCTGTAGCAATGACAGACTGAAGCCAAGGATGTTTCTGCAGTAAACCAAACACATAAAAAAAAATTCAAAGTGTGCTTCACAAGCTTTATCTTCACTTTAGTTCCCTTTTCAAGCTTTCTCTGCAGAAGGAGGTAGAAGGACAAGAAAACAAGCAAAGCTTTGGGAAGTCCCATTTGTTGCAGTTTACTACCCCTGCACTTTACTACTCTTGCCCAGATTATGGGCCTGTTAATTTTGGAACTTTTTAAAGGTACAATGTTTAGCAGACAAGTTGGAAAAAAAATGAGTCTGATTATGAGCATACCTGCATTTATTTTACACCAGCATAATGTCACTGACTAGACAGGTATGACACTAGATTCAATCCAGAAGAAAATTTATTTCTAGTTCTTGTTTGGTTTATGAAAGCCTAATTCTCTATAATTGTGTATAGCACTTAATTTTAAGGAAACCATCGTAAAAGGCTCTGTTCCTTTCAGGTAATTAAATCCATATAWCAATTTACTCTGAAGGAAAACTCCCCATCCCATTGCCTAACTCAGCAGTAGCAGAAAAGCACCTTGAGTGGGAATGSAAAACTAAAAACATACCTGTAAATTATCCTGTTAACACAGATCATCCTTGTTACTCAAGCAAACAGCATGCAAAGCAAATATGTACCCAGTGCACAATGCAAACATATCACATATACTTAATAACAACTGGATTTCAYTGGCACAGAAAGCATTTAAAACATGCTGAGAAAACTAAGAGTGTCCCACTAGCCAGGTTCTGTAAAGGAAACAAGAATCCACATGGAAATTTTCCTTGGAAAATTGGCCAGCTATGGGTAAAGGCATTCACCTTCCCCACACACCATTCTTCTTTTCTGTCATTGGTCAACAGGAGAAGAAAAAAAGTGGTGGTGGGTACAGGAGGGTGGATAGGGGGAGAAAACCTTCACATTTTCACACAAGTGAATAGAAAACTGTAGGAAACTTCATTTCACATGGTTATTCATAGAGAGAATTGAGAAGCCTGCACATGCTTCGCTGCATTTTTAGGGAATACTTTCTTCTACACCTTAAAGCTGGTTGGCTAGAATAAGATTAAATAATAATTTCATGTCTGTTATTCTCCATTCATTTCCTATTTACATGCTTCATGTATGTCTGTTCACTTCAAACAGACAGGGCAAGGTGCACAGTGGGCAGATTTTTCACTTGTCTCAGTGGTTGTGTCTGCCCAAAGCTTTGTTGCAAACGGGGGACCAGTTCAGATTTTTTAGAAATTTACTTTTTACCTTCCTATAATGTGTATCATGGTTTTATAGATACTGTATTTCTTGCTATGCTGCTAGAACACCTGTAATGTTATTCTAAAAAACATCTTCAGGCATTTTCATGACACATCTGACTTTTTTATGCACAGAAGTACTTTCCTCACCTTGGAAAGCAGGACCARTATTTTAACCTGAGACCTTCATTTAAGCATCTCAGAGAACAAAGGCCCTAAAACTTAGTCTTAAGATACTTATGCTGTTATATGGTTTACACATAYCATAATAAATTGGACATTAACCAGGACACATTTATCAGATTTAGTGATAACTACTAGACCACTACTACCACTAATAGTCACTGCTACAGAAAAGTAAATGAGTAGCTGTTGTTCTCTCCTTTTTTGTATGCAGTTCAGCTTCATCAAGATAGAAAATGGTCTGATTACAGTTAATTACAAATCCACTATACAAATAAAGCTGCATATTCTAAACATTAACCTTGTTAAACAGTATGAGGAAAATTATAAACAAAACCACTTTAAAAAAGCCCAGTAGWGACAAAAATAATAAACTGATGCCATTAAAAATCCTGAGCTACTGTGCATTGAGGGAAATTAATTTATGTGGAGTTGGCTTACGTATTTTCGAACAGCACCTGTTCAAAATGCAAAGGCTCAGGAGTACTCTATATTTATCAAATAACTTCATGCAATATTACTGTATACTTTTAATTAGCAAACTCTGTGCAACAGATTTAATGATACACAGTARCTCCACACTCACATCCAGTTTTATTCGTGATTTAAGGGTCTGACAAACAAACCACACAAAATTTCCAGGTTCTTTGTTTGATTTTTTTCCTTAGTTAAAGAGAAATGCACTGTTCTACCTTCTGGAAAAAGACAGCACACCAAACCTACAAAAACAGGGGYTTTTGGTGCGACTGATGAGAACAAAATGAAAATAAATACTCCCTTCCTATTTATGACAAACCTCCATTTGTATCTGTTATTCTTGGTGAGGTAGAAGGGAGACAGCAGTAGAACTGAAGAGGATGCCACAGATCCTGAATGATGCTATATGAAGAGTGCTGCTGAAAAGTTTTAAATATTTTAACACTGAAAGGCTCTTCTTTTTTCAAACCCTTCAAGATTGCAGGTTGCTTTTACCCACAATCTATTGCATTAAATTCTTTCAGGGAGGACTCAGCCACATCTTCCTTAGCGATGAGAATGAGTATCTATTCAAATATATCAGTCTGATAAGGTTTTCATTCAAAATAAATGGGAGCTGGTTAGCACCAAAGCCATGGTGAAGACTTTGCTGAACATTTCAGATTTATTATTTGTGCTGCTCAAATGGTATTTCTAGAGGGTATGCAGAAAATTTTGGAGTGAATGAGACTCCTCAAGAAYATCTAATCTTAATACTGTGGTGAATAAAGTGGCCAGCAGATTTCTGTGAAYTGAGATCCCTAATCCTCGCACTCAGAAAGAATGTAGAGCATGTCCTTCATGCTCCTGCTCCTCTCAAAACCCTCCATCTCTTCGACTGATTTCAGTTAAAAATGACACATTGCCATTACAGCACAGTCTTTGAAAGTCAATGCACATTCCTCCTGAAAGGAGGAAGAAATTCACCCCACATTACCCATTTAAAATGTGAGGATTTTAAATTATTGACAGAAATTTTCTCCTTTTTTTTGGGGTTTTTTTTTTTTTTTTTTTTGTTTTTTTTTTTTTTTTTTTTTTTTTCTTTTCTTTTTCTTTTTTTTTCTTTCTTTTCCTTTCCTTTCCTTTTCTTTTTTTTTTTTTCTTTTTTTTTCTTTTCCCTAAGAGAACTTAACAACATTTTCTGTTGACTTGGGTAGCTTTCAGAGTAATCACTTCACAAATCCTCCATCATGTTGCCCTGCCTCACTCCCAAGCCATCTCATACAAACTCACACATATTTAAATATGGTCTACATGGGAATCTGGTACCTAATTAACATTGTCTAACTCTACTGCTAATAACGATTATGAGCCAAATAAGTTAATTTCCTTTAAAAAAGGCTATTTACACTTTTAGGTGAAATTCTGAAAGGACAACAAGAAGTCACCTACAGATGTATTCGGACACTTGGCTATATGTATTCCCACATTATCATATGGTGTCTCTACAGAGTGTTTCAGCAGCAGGTAAAAATTCCCACCTTGTGGCATCCAGAACCSCTGCCCAGTGCAGGGTGAGGCTGCTGAGGCCATATGGCTTTTGATCCCTACYTGTGCCCTGTGAAAGTGGGCACAGCTCACCCGAGTTTCCCCTGCAGATACATCCTCTGACTCCTCAGACAACTTCAGCACTTTGGAAAACTTGATCCTGTGCCAGAACAGRTCCATGCAATGAGCCAATAAAGCAGCAGATTAAATGGGGCATCCAAAGCATCCTTTTGAGACTGAGGGAATGAGCCTCAGCAACTCTTTSCTTCTGAGGTGGACTCAGCTCTGATGGAAAGAGATGCTCCCTGCTGACCTTGTTGGGCGGCTGAAGGCACAGAGCTAAGAGGGAGGTTTATACAGTCAAAAAAGATAAGGAAGGTAAAGRGGTGTTCCTGCAGATAAGAACTGAAAACAAGAGGTGCAACAAAGTGAAGCAAAGAGAGGGGTGAAAAGAAGCCAGAGCTGGTCAGCAGCAAACAAAAATGCAATAGGCATGAGAAAAAGAATTAGGCATTGGAAAGGGAAATAGAGAAAGGGATATGAAAACAGAAAGGAAGGAAAAAAAGCAAGCAGTCTAGTTTTAAGAGCTACACTACTGGGATTTCTGCAGACCATACAATAACTCCACAGAGCYGTCCTTTAGGACCTTGGTCCAAAGATTATGACTTTGACTCTAATGGGCTTTGGATTAGGGAAGAGCCCCAGAGTATAAATTTATTTATATCTTCATATATAATTCAGCTCTGTCTACCAACTGCAACTTACGCTGTGCACAGAATTTAAATCGTACCTTTTTTTGAACCTGGACACTTGTATACAAAAATGYTACTTGTCAAAKWTGGGTTTATGGTTGGACTYCAYGATCTTAAAGATCTTTTCCAGCCTAAATGATTCTATGAGTCTATGAAATTCTTGCCCCATTTTACTCATCCCTCTACACCAGTGGATCAGAAAGGCATATGTTTCAGCTTGCAATTTGATAAACTCACTCACTTTTAAAAACTCTGATCAGGACTTACATCCAGCTGGTGAAACAGCCTCGTGTTTCCCCAAGACTGCCCAAATATTCACCACAAATCAACCCGTTCCACAGCTGAATACATCCACACAAGTAATGAGTGAAACACAATAGCTGAAAAAAATTACTGGTAGTAGGATCCTTAGCCAAAATGCAGGGTATAAAAACTCTTTAATGTTCTAATTATAAGCTGTGCCTCTGTTCTTACAGAATACATTAAATAGGCTGGCATTTAAATTKAGTGCCTTGGGGGAGATGCATCTCCTGAAGCATTTAGTCACCTACATTCAGAAACAAGACTTCTCCCCAGTTTAGCAACAGGTTTTATAAATGTGTGAAAATTCTTTATGGAYGTATTTATTAAAAACACAAGATCTTTTTCACACCTGTAAAAGGCATTTAATAATCCTTAGGGCAAGTTTTTTCCAGTTTCAACAGGTAAAGCATTATATTTGCTTTAAGTAGAATGGTAAGTGATTCCACTTGATCTTCTTGATTTTCTTAAACAGAAAAAAAAAAGAAAAAAGAAAAAAATGCTCTTAATTAAGCCTACGGTTATTATAAATCAATGGGATGGCATGAAAAAATACTACTTACTAATTAAAAAAAAAACCTAATTGGATGAAGAATGTGGGCAGACTGATGCAGCGTATATGCAACCAATCTCTAGGGAAAAAATGTCCAGGGTAAACACTTCAAAATTAAAGCTTTTCTGTTGACTGGATGTTTATTCCAGATAAATAAGCTCTCCTTGTTGATAGCTTCAATTTTTCTTAAATGTAACGATTCTAATTTTTTTTTTGAGCACTGCAACTGTCACAATATTATTACACAACTCAGRGAAAACAAATGTATACTCTTTGATTGTGACCAAGATTGATTTGACCCTGATGCTGCTACTTTTGGAAACAATTTTCTTAATCACACGGTCCTCTTTATGAAACAGCTCATTTATGGATTCTTCTCCTTTTGTAAATGSAGGCAAGGCCAGCTACCCTTTAGCACAACAATATATTCCATCATGCCCATGCCTAAGACAGGAGGGCTGAAAGGAAATTCTCTCTAYGGAAAACACATTATACACCCCATTTCAACAGTGCATTATACACCAGTGTTTCGATATATTAAATAATCTACATGATATAGTGGTCCATATTATGTATCATGTGTTCATTCCCCCGCAGCGGTTTCAGATTCTGTTCCACAGAATAATGTAACGCCACTCTCRGTTCTTGTCCTGCCTCACTTTATTTCAGCTCATATTACTTCATTCGCTGTATGGTTCTTTCTCCATTATGGCAGAGYTGCAATATGTGAATCACCACAACTCTGATATCCTCTCAATATCTAKCGAGTGCCAGGTCCCTTTCCATGGGTAAAATTACCCCTGAGAAAAATGAGCAAGACAAAATGTTACAGGATTACTGAGTGCCCCTTCCATGCACAATTCCACCTGGCTTACCTTGCTCATCTTCAGAGCAGGACAAAAAAAATAATAAAGCAAACAAAGGGTAAAATGTGGCATGTGAAATAAATATTTTCAGAGGAACTGATTTCTGCAAGTATTCTTCAAAAGTATCAGAGCCCAGTATTTCCACATGTTAATAAGMAGAGAATAATCTATGAATAACCACTGCATGAATAACCAAGACCTCATTAGAATTATGAGTCATGGAATATGAATTCAGTGAATGAATCTTTTGATAGTAATACACCTTGGGGTCTTGTATAAAAGACCACCTTTCCTCAGACAGGAATAATTTCCTGATCCACAGCTTCTTCTGGAGCCCCTGTGAGCAAACGTGTGCTAAAAATACAATCCCTGGCCAGGACCAAAGAAAGSAGGAAAAGGACAAAACACGGTAAACTGGAATAGAATGGATAAAGAGTCATAGMATCAACCCATAATCTAAGCATTTTTGTATTCCTTTTCTTCTYTTTATTTCCTATCTCCTGCCTGGTGAAAACAGTTTCTAAAAATGCTTGAGAGAGAGAAGACTGAATGCAGCCCCTTCTAAACCCAAACTCCTCTGCAAATAAAATGTGATTTCAGCATAAAATAAAGCTTTGCAACTCTCTGCCTTCCAAGTCTATACAGTCTGGTCTCAGCAAGAGCAGATATTAATTAATCTAGCTAGAGTCTATTATTTTGGCAAACTTTGTTTGGAGAAAAAAAAAAAAGAAAACCCTATTATTAGTTTTAGATACTTTTAATTAGAAGTTAAGAGATGATCAAAGACAAAGGGCATTTCTCAGATCCTTCAGTTAAAAAAAAAAAAAACTAAGTCTTTGATTAAGCACATATAAAGGAAAATTATTAATCACAGTCAAGACACTGTCAATCTTARGCTAATTCCCTTTTCTATTAACACTTAGATATGACAAAAGCTACTGTACCAAAAAAGCTAAGACTGGCTGGACTAGCAATTAAACAGCTGCACCAACTTTGCTAAGCTGTCTCAGGCATTCCACATCTCAGTTCCTTCAAAAAATTATCTAATCCAGTTTGCAAASAAGAATTGCCTACTAAAAAGACAAATCAGCACTCCACCAGAATAACAGCTCCATGACAGTATTTTTACGGGAAAACAATAAAAGAACATACATAACTTATATTTATTCAGTATTTTGAACCAACAAGATTGACTATTCCACAAATCTACACATCCTTCTGTGCAAGTGCTTTATTCATGGGTTTAAGGGAGATGGTTTAAGCATAGAGCTAGAAAAAAAAAAGAAAAAAAGAAAACGTTTATCTCCCTCTGTTTTGTAAAGCTGTTTGGTAAAACTGTTCTGCAATGAACTGATGGAGACATCCAGAACAAATAGCAAACACTTTTACTAGGCTGTAGTTTGCTTTCTCAAAGCTCTCCTCACTCTTCAGGCATGACTAACACCCAATGGCATTGTCATGACATTGAGGTGGGACAGGGAGGGGTATGCAAGAAATTCATAACATTAAAAGTCCTATCATTTTATGCTCGGTGTAATATTTTTTCCCTTATTGACATCATGACAAGCACTAAAAGGTACTAAACTATTTCACAATAAAATACAAATTCACATATGCTCATATTTTCACAGCACACCATCATGTACTCCTTTATTTTCTTTTACAGAATAGCCAGCCTGTTTTTTACAATGATAATTGACTGCAGACTTGAGGATATTACCTCTATCATCTACCATTTAATCTAAAAAAGGAGGTTGAAAATGTTGGGGGAGAAAAAAGAGACGAGAAAGGATACCACTCCAGTTAGTTTTGAGGTAAGGAAGATGYAGGATTGAAGTGTGAATCCTGCAGTTTCAGCAGGTTTGGGACCTGATATTTGGGACCAAATGAGGCACCTGGGAGGRAAAAGCAAGAACTTTTACTCTCTGATGGAGCTGCAATACCAGCTCTCCAGACTGACCACAGGAGCAAAAATGGATCACACACAACTGGTCCCCTTGGTTACTCTGTCAGGCCAAATCTGGAACCCTGAGTATTAAAGAAAGAATCATKAAAACACAGGGATCTGTTATCTTTCAAAAGTAATAAATCACTTACTGTAGGGAAATTTATTTTAAAACTTGCACATACTGTGCTCTGGTAGTCCTACAGCTCCTGCTCTTGTTACATGAAGGCAGACTTAGATTGTAACCATCAGCTACCAATTCCAACTAGATTTATATAACAAAAATTAACTTCATCTAAAAAGTGCTGCATTTATGATTTTTGATGTCACACTTAYCCCTTAAGACAAGATTGCACCTGCAGAGAAAAGATGAGATTGCAGTGAAAAAAACCCAACAATTCAGAGAAATTCAGGGAAAACACAGGAGAGATGTCACACATTTTATAAGATGCTGGGGACAATTTCCACCTATCTGGGTGAAGCTGAAGCAGCAGAGGATCTGCCCTGTCAACAACAGGTCAAGTGGACCATGAGGAACTTACCCCTGCAGTTCTCTCACCTCTGATTCACACGGCCTGAGCCCTTCTCTGGGGACAGAAGGAGAGAACGCTTTTTGATGAAACCACTAAAGATCCAAGGCTGAAGCAGCCTTAAGTAGATGGCAGAGCACTCAGCAGCAGCCATGAGTAGATGGTACCATTTAACCACACCTATTTGTGTCCCTTTCAGGATTCACTACCCCTGGATCTAGGTCATATCACCAACACTGAATATCACCGATACCGAATATCACCTACAGCTCAGCATAAACTCAGCAAAAAAGAATACTCTCTAAAGCCTTAATGTGTGCAGAAAACACCTGTGTTTATGGAAAACAAAGGCTCTCACCAGAGTACAGCAGTACCCGCTACCATAAGGAAATCCATCAAAAATTATTATCTAGTTTAGGACAAAGCAGCCTTTTATAGACCGTAAGCGTAACTGGAGCACACATAACTTATTCCAATTAGCTGGAAGTACTGACATAGCAGGTGGCAGCAGTGCATCCATTACTATAATGTGGAAAATATATGGTGCATGGCAACAGGCAGTTGTATTTGTCTTGATTATGGAACCTGGGAACAGCACTTTCTATCCTATCTGCTGGGGAAAAATCACTTTTTCTGACCCTCGAATGGAAACGAGCCTTTAACAACGTACACAGGTGACACTTTCATGTTTCTTCTGCTAAATGAATTTCAGGGCTATGAGTCTTCTATGGACACTTAAATACCCATTAYAAGAGAATTTGATTGTGAACATGAAGTAGACAAAAAGTCAAAAAGGATTTTAGGTTATACAGGCACTTAGAGATCTCCCAAGCTAGRGGAGGGAGGAGGAAAAGATCCTTCTCACCACAGTGCACAAGGTAACAGCAGTGCAWGCACCAAGAGCACGTATGAAATTATAAACCTTTGTCTCCCTCCTGGMAACAGTAATTATTTGTCATTATTGCTCTGAACCCATGTTGTAATTATACATTTCCCTCTAGTCAATTCAGCCACAGGAGATCTGGATCTAAAATAAGCCTGTCTTCTCAAACATGTTTGTGAATCAATGAGAATTATACAAACACAGCAGCTATTTCAGCATTCCCACCATAATATCTGCTTAAAATATGAGAGATCCATGGCTATCCAGATTCATGTTTTACTATATTCTATTGCTACAGAAAAAAAAAAAAAAAAAAAAAAAAAAAAAAAAAAAAAAAAAAAAAAAAAAGCTTGTTGCAACTGGAAATGAGAGATTTCTGCACAGTCAAACAGGACATCAAATTCTCTGAAGAAATAACAGCCTGATGCTGTCACTGACCCTTTGGCTTAGCCATATTTTAAAGCAGTGGATGACACTGCTGCAAACGCCTGACCTGACAGCAATACATGTAAATCCCTTTTTAAACAATAATTACAGAATATTATCCCTCATCCATTCATTCATGAAACATTTCACTCGAGATTGTTACCAGCCCTACAGGAGGCAGAGAGGAATTTTTAATTTACCAACGGGGAGTCTGAGAACAAACCACAACAAAAACTAACTCCCCATTCATGTATTGGRCAAATGCTCCACGTGAACACAGTTGTGCAACTGCTTGGGACATACAGAAGGCTGAAATCACACCTTTATATGCAAGCTTTTGAAATAAGACACAAGTAAATAAAATCTAAYTGTTGATACAGGAGATCAGAACCTKGCWCATTAAACATTTCACTGGAATTTCTACCTTAGCTATCTTAATAATGTCTTACTGCAATCCCATGGATAGTCTGCTTCTTCTGCAGACTCTGCTCTCCTTCAAGGATCCCAAATTATCATATTTACCATGTCTGAAAATGACTGATTTGGCCCTTATGCAGGTGTATTTTCAGAAAAGCAGGTTTATATAGGAGGCGAAGCATTACTTTCTACTCTCAATAAAGAATTATCAGTAAAAGGAAAACACAACTTATAAATGTTTTTGATTTAAAGTCATCTTCCCTGATAGGGACTGGATAAAAGACCAAAAATTCTAAGTATAATCATTTTATTTCACATGCATGAATTAGTATATGGGACAGCTAAATGCCAACTGGTATCATCATCATGCCTACCAAGTTAAACACAGGGTTTTGTTATTCTTACTAACCATTTGTAGGGGAAATTTTAATTCTGAAAGCAAAAGTGGCCTGTCAAAAATACTCTGTTATAAGAAATTTTATRAGAACAGACAGGAAATGTTCTTGCATATTGTTCATTTAAAGAAAAAAAAAAAAGAAAGACTATGCTGCAGAAGATAAGAAAAATTATGCATAAGTAGAGGTCCAAGCTAACTTTCAGCAAGGCTTTAGCCTGTTGTTTTCATTTATATTTAAGACACAAAGACATTTTAATTAAATTAGCATTTATATAGAGAGTTCTTAAATTAATGGAACATTTAAGAAATACCCAGCATATAAAATGACATCCTTTAAATTGCTAAAATACCTGGATAATATTTCAGCACATGTACCTTTCACTCTAGGGATAATTCATTTGGCTATCTGTGTTTATCCTAYACAATTTTTATCCACTGCAAAGACTGTATTGCTCCATTAGATTGCCAGGAACATAAAACAAGCAGCAGTGAAGGCACGTTGTCTGCTTTCTTAAATCACACAGGACTGTCCAGATCTTTTGTGGCATTGACTTCCCTCCCAACTGCCAGCTGGGGATTCTGGTCAGGCTGCAAGGAGAGCTGTGACAGATCAGGAACGTTCTCCTGCTTCTGGAATTTGTGGCAAAGAAAAACAATTAATTTTATCCACTGGTCCAATCACACCTTTGTTTAGATAACTCTCACCGACATCTGAGGAGTCCTGCACCTTCAACAGATCTGCCAGGACAAGTGCTTTGAAAAGAAATGCAGACACCAGATTTAACTGGCAGCATTCCTGGAAGGTGTGGTCATGAAACGCTGCAAAATCCAGCTTCCAGCTGTCTCTGTGAGGAGAGGATCTGACCCAGGTGAGTGTTTCTGGCACTCCACCACGGTCAGCAGCATCCCAGACACACCTCAGGGTCAGAGCTGATGGAAAGACCTGAAAGCCACAGCTTGGCAGCACCCTGAGCTRGTGAGGACATGGCTCGTTCAGCCACCAGGAGCTCAGGATGAAGAAACTTCATACAACATTGAAGTTCATCCTTATTTCATTTTAATTTTCAGAGTATCTGAGTACTGAGAGTTTGCTGTGCATAATATCACTGTGTTAGTGAGTCTGCCACAGTCTGTGTGTCTTGAAATGAGACCTAAAATGGGTTTCCTGTCCAAAAGGCAACACTTTGGATCGGCAGCACTGAGTGCCACTGATGACACTGCCTAAAGACCCAAATCTGAAATGCAAAGGGCAACCAGGGAACTGGAGAGTCCTCTCCTCTCAAATCTGCWACAATCTTGGATTCCACTCCCTAGAAAACTAATACTAAGATATGAACTTACTGAGAAATTGTAATTGTTTTTATCCCTACCACGATTTAATATACTTTATCAGATAATTAAAATTGCAAAGCTGCAAGGTAAATGTTCTACAGGGTCTTTGGCTGACTGACTGCAAAAGAAAACACAGAGGCAGTGATTTAGAATTAAGATAGAATGGCTGAACATGGCAATACATCCTGACTTCTTTGAAAGGGTTATCTATAAATATTAGATATGCATCAATTTGAACTGCTATACCTTCATCGTGCGTGTTTAACTCCTTGACAATTATGCAGTATAGCTCAGAACATCTGGATTGATGTCTCTGCTGAAAACAAAAACGAGGAACCTTTTATATATTGCTAAGTACTGTCCRAGAATATTTAATGGGTTCCAATGAAGATGTAAACCAGGGTATATCTCAGGTAATGGAATAAGCTGTCCTCCAGCTCTGTTTATTAGGAAATACATCATTATTAAATCTTAACCCATTCCATAAGAAAATAAGCAAAGGAGGAATAACTGTAGCAAGACAAATAGCCTTATTAGAGGGAGATCTAAGAATACCTTTATTTCAAAATTGGATTAGAGGTATGACAGACTGTGCCACATAGCAAAAAAAGGTCTGTGCCATTAATCAAGGAACCTAAAATTTGATAAAATGCRTGTGTGTGCAGAAGGATCGTTTCATAAACACATTTAAGTGAATATGATACAATAAATTGAGCCTATGGACATGTGCTGGATAATTATTTATGATAGCAGTAAAATGYGATGGTGGCATTTATTATTTCAGGGTTTTCTCCATGACAGGTAATGGGTTTTTTTTTCTTTCTGATTATGATTCAGTGCTACATCTTTATTTTTAGTTTTTCTACTGCGTATATGCATCAGACATTTACCGTATGAAAAAATGAACATTTTTAAAAYGCCTCAACAAAATAAAAAACTTCATGCCACACTGCAAATCTAGAGTCTGAGAATACATCAGAGAATACAAACTGACCTAGTACCTCAAAGAGCTACTAAAATATCTCATTAACATTACTTTTCTATTAGATAAGAGTAATTCTCCCTGATTTCTCATCTCTTCCTGCTAYGAGTGGAGAAAGTTATAAAGATGCCAAAGAAACAAAAGGACACTGATTTGAATTTTATGCCAAATAAGCCTTGCTCTGTGGGACTAAGCAGACATCATCAATGCAGAGATTTTGTAGTGGACGAGTTCCAGCCAGAACACTTTGGTGAGCATTGCTAGTGTGCACTCAGTAAAATCTGGACTTTCAGGGACAAACTTCAGCCTCATCCTCTTGSAAATCTTATCTGCAGCCCCTCCTCCCTACAGAGACCCTTCATGCCAGWGTAATATCAAAGAGGATTTCAGTACATGGGGGACAAGCTTATTAATTTTATACAGCTCTTGAGCTATTTTGAAAGCTACCCTGGAGAGTWCTGTCAGCAACAAAGAGTGATTATTTCCTCAGCTTTCTTGTCTTTTTTCATTCAATCCATCTGCTCAGCACAATGGGCTCACAACCTCTGACAGATTTCTAGATGCCACCACAACACAAATATTAAAAACTGTAACATTCACTAAGATAAGAAATGAAAGACATGCTACATGACATATTACTTAAAAAAAATAAACAAAAAGAAAATTATGAAAGAAAGCTAATGCTGACCTTCTCTCTGTGACTGCTGGCTCTTRGTATCTGTTGGTATTGCACACGGTAAATCAAGACAGAACCACTGCAATCTAGAAAGCCTTGCCCCGGTCATTGTCACAAAGAACGGCCTGTGAAATCATTCTGATGAWCTGCTAATTATGCTAACAGTCCTACAGTAATGAAAGCCACTAATCCTTTTCAGCAAAGCTATCTTCATTGAATGAAATCCTCACCTCATTCACATTCACCCATGGAATGCAGAGAAAATACTTTCCCTACTGATGCCAACGTTCAAACATCCAGAGCAATTACATGGAGAGGGAACATTTAAATGGCAAACAGTATCTGTAAAACAAAATGACGTGAGGTGAAGGCACCAGTTCAAATCTCGACTCAATGCATTATGACTGCCCTTCTCACTTAATAGACATCAGATACCGTGAACAACTGGAATTACAAAACAAGCAGAGAACAATATTTRAAGCAACTGGCCCTCGTATGGACACAAAAATGTAAAGCAATGATGGGGAGCTCGGAAAGATTTGACTTATACCCAAAGACAGGCAAAGCTCATCTGTGAAGGCTCAAAGTTCAGTGTACTGGCACACAGAAAGATCAGTATTTTAGCCCTTTTCTGAACCTATAATAATTACAATAGCTCTATAAAAATCCAACGAGGTAACTGTGGATTAACTCCCTGGGGAGGAGATGAGGCAAACACAGGAATTTTCATAKGGAGAAAATATATCTGTTTGTCTTAAACAAAGGTAGTCTGCTCAACTCATTTTCCTTTTCTACATCCCCTCTCTCATATCTTTGAGGGCATTCGCCTTTCAATTTGGTTTTTGGTTTGGTTTGGTTTGGTTTGGTTTGGTTTGGTTTGGTTTGGTTTGGTTTGGTTTGGTTTGGTTTGGTTGGGTTGGGTTTGGTTTGGTTTGGTTGGGTTTGGTTTGGTTTGGTTTGGTTTGGTTTGGTTTGGTTTGGTTTGGTTTGGTTTGGTTGGTTTATTTTCTTTTGGGGTGGTTTTTTGTTTTGATTTTGGTTTTTTTCCCCACAAGTCAATTGTGTGAATCCACAGTGTGACCTACACAGCAAAGGAAGGAAGAGGGGCATTTGTTCAGTAACTGGTACATTGTTTTAATACTCCTGGATCTTCCCATTGGCACAACATAAAGGAATGAAACCGCATCACAGAACTTGAGCCTTTCATTCATTTTCCCATTCCAGGCTGCTGTGTGAYTTTTCACATTGAGGTAGGCAGAGCTGTGTGTATTCCTGGGGCAAACAGGAATTTTTCGGCTGCTCACCAGCAAGCACAAGCTGTGAGCAGAATAACCCGTGCCCTGCTGGTTTTGTTTGAGTGCAGGGAAGGGCACTGCCCAAGGAATGGCTCACACAGGGATGGCTGAAGCCTGGCACAGGCTGAGCCAGCRTGGGAGCTGCTCTGAGCTGTGCCAGCGGAGGACAGAGCGCTGCACACGCTGGCTGTGCCCCAAATAGGGTGTTCAAATCACAGACAAGCACATAGGGGACACGGAGGAAATGTGCAGGTGGCCGATCTGGCCACTGAGTGCTTCCTTTGAATCATTCAGGAGGAGATGAATTCCACAGCTGATTTGCTGTGTCTCAGCTCCTCTCTGTGAAACAGGAATAACCTTTCCAGACACTGTGCCAGGACAGGCAGCAGTGCTGGAGAGACACCAGAGCATATGCAGGGCAAGGGTTAATGCATGTGCCACTTTTCCACATGACAGAAACGGGGATTATTTTAGCAATGCTGAACTCATTTACACCAAGTCTCATTTAGCAATAATGACAGCTCATTTTCTCCCTCTGATCTCCATTTTTTCCCAAACTATACTTTGTCAATTAACTGACCCTTACAGAAGACAAAAGTACCACCACGCACTATGCACATATAAATCTGTTCTTAGATTACATATGATTTTTTTTTTAGGTTTTTTTTTCTTTTTTTTTCCATTTCAAGTAATTACATTTGAAAAAAGAAAATAGGAAGAAAGGGATTATCAAATAGCCAGCTGAGCTCAAGTTAATGACTAGAAACCACATAAAAATATTTGCAAAATCCTGACATATTTATTTACTCACACCACAATTACTATGACCAGTTTAGGATAAATATTTCTCGCATCTCCACCAGTGATCTCGTACTGAAACACTGACGCGTGTCCCAAATGCCAGCAAAAMCAATACAAAATACACTGATTGCACTGAAACCACTTTTCCAAAGTCCATTAGGTTCCCTGACATGCAAATTTTATCCTACAAGAACAGTGAACAGATAGGATCTCAGGAATCTTCAGGTGAGTCACTTGTGATTTATATCAGCATCGATAACTGCCTCAATTGATATGTAGCAGATACATCATGTTTCCCCCAATTTAATTATTTACCTTTGCTGACCCCAGGCTCTTTGAGCTAAACTTCTGCACACTTCCATGGGAGCTGCATTTTCATTTAGATAATCAYACAACTGGCAAAACCACTGGCAGCTTCCATTGAAATTGAAGTGTTTGGGTCAGGCATTTATGGGCCACTGTTCTCAGCARACCAATAACTCATCTGGATGCTTTACTGCAGTTTTGCAACATTTTACACAGCAAGAGAGTCAAATATCTCAAAATGAGATGTTTGCTTTTGCTGTTGTTGCTGCAAAATAATGCTGCTACTATTCTCTCCTCACTCTGAATGCCATAGAGTGGATTTTACTACACTCATGTCAGACAACAGCTAAAGCTGTCAGATTGTGCTGAGTGGTGAAAAGAAGCTTCATGAGCCAGTGTGAGCAGATTCTACAAAAGTTAGAAACAAAAGTTGTTCTGGCTTCAATCTTAGTGAACAACAGCATAGGCAAAATGATCCTTTGGCCTCTGTACCCTTACACATCACACCCAGCCAACAATTTCTAACAAAACATTGCATGTTTCTTAGCACTTGAAAAATAGTCTTCTAATTGATAAGGCATAACAGGGGCAGTCATACTCCCTCAAATTCAGTAGAAATTCCAAGAAATAAAGTTTCTAGGAAAAACTTTCAAGAAATAAAGTACCTGTAGTTGTTACCCTCACCTTCACCTGCCTGTGTAATGTTCTGCTTAGCCTCACTTGATATAACAGATTATTTAGGAAGAGGACATTCACAGCGTTTCTATTTTTTTTTTTTTTTAGAATAATCAACGGCAGCATTTGAGAGGTGCTCTGAACGCAGGGGTTGGGGTGTGTGCCCCAGGCAGATTAAAAATCCCAGGCAAGGCAAACTGCAAACATCAACCAGCCTGAGCAGAGGATGAGTGGAAAGATGGGGCTTGGATGGATGCCACAGAACGTTCCAACCAACTGGGACACCAGGATTTTAGGATGCATCCATTTAGACACAGCCAAAGGGGCTAATCTCACATCTGTTGTTTTGTCACAACTTCCAAACTCCTCTCTGTGGGCACTGAGTATCCAAACCCAAAATAACGGCGTGATTCAGTTCATGCTCATATGTTTTCCATAAATATGGCAATTCATTACATTCGCTGAAAGCTCCCTCATAATTCTTGTCATGTGAAATAAAGCGAACAGATCCACTAAGTGCATCAAACACTTCAGAAACGCACGTGCTTGCATTATTATTTGCAGTATTTTGTTCCCAGTTGTGGCAGCATTGTTTTAGGGATGGGGACCAGGGCAGAAGCGTTGTGTGCTTGAGACACATCACGTCTGACAGAGGCAAAACCCATCAGGTCATGCCGTGGAAATTTTGGGCTTGACCTCAATAAAACCAAATCAACGCCTGGGTCAATGGGTAGAAACAGTGCCTTCTGTAGCATTTAACTCCTTCACATCCCTTCATCCCCGCTGGTCAGTCAGGAGGAACCCAGCCCATGGCAATTTATCCCCAACTCCTCCCCATATCCTTCCCAGGGCTGCTGTCACTGAGGAACACAACCAATTCCGGTGATTCAGCACTGCAAACACAGATTAAGGCTGCATCCGACTCTTCTTCAAGGTAGAGAAAGTTTCTCACGTTTTTTTGAAATTTCTCCAAGTCTAGTCATTCTCTGTTCTTCTTTATTTTACAAATGCAGATGAGCTGAATTAATTAAGTAAAATAGAGGAGTCCTAACTCCATTGCAGATATGCAGGGATAAAAGGACACATTTAGAAAGCAGTCAACTTGCTTTAGAAGCATGCTGGYATTTCTTTGCATGCACAGCTGCAGCAAAAGAGAGCTAGAGAGCTAAAGAGTTAACACTTGTGTCATTTTGGAGTRGCACTCCAAGGGTAGCCCCTGCCAAGGCCCTAGAACACCAGAGTGATCTGAGAAAATCTATTGCTGAGCCTCTGTCTCTCCATGCTTGAGCACCAAGCTCTTCAGGAAACACCCAGCTAAAGATTTTAAATGAAGACTTGTCCTTGTGCCACCTACAGTTCAAATATGTGGAACAAAAAGAAAAATTTTCAAAAAACACACACCAAAAAAACAAAACTATTTACATTCCTCACGACTCCAGGTAAACCCTGCCTCAGCTCCAAACCTGTCTGGCCTTTGGGGATTCAGGATCCTAGATACCATGTACTTATTGTATACRCACACTTTCTTTGTCAAYCAAGTCCCAGRAAAAAAAAAAAMMAAACAAACTTTTCAACTCTGAGGCTRCCTACAGTGCATGAGCCAGTCATACCTTTAATCTGGGCTCTTTTGGTGGATTTGGCCAGTTCAGTGCTTTCAGAAATTCAGTTATTTTTCTACAGTGACTCAGTAATCATGGGTCAGAGATGGTGACTGTGCCTAAGCATGGCACCCTCCYTGCCACCTTATCCCAGTCCTATGGCGTGACATCCAGCAGCACTATTTCTCTATTTTTTCCCTCCTCCTTTCCCAGTTTATTTTCACTGGCTCACTTTTCCAGCCAATTAACAGGGAAGGGAATAATTTATACTGTTGTTCTGACCAGTTGCATCTGTGGTTAATGAATATTGCCACTGAGTAGTTTTTTAACATTTTCAACTCTTAGAAAAATTCTCTCTTTTTCAACTCACCACTCCGAACCATTTTCTCATTATGAGGAAACAACTGTGACATGTAAGAGCATGCATGTGCTCGTGCACAAATGTATGTAAAGTTATGAGAAAGAGGCAGGGAAAGCACTTCCAGACATCCATGTAGCTGTTCAGAAGGAAAATAGTGTCTAAATGATGGGAAGCACATGGCCTCTCTATAAGTTTGTTGCTTTTAATTTTCTAGAACAGTGTTTTTATTTATAATAAACTTTCCTTTATCAAATTAGACTATTCCATTTTCTCTATAATCACAGCCACATTCACAAGTCAGCCTATTATCACAGCGAGATCTATCAGCTCTGCCTACAAACTAGAAAGCTCTGTATTTACAAACTAGAAGGGCACTTGTTAGCTTAGAAAAATGCATTACAGATACTGTGATAGACACAGGGACATCAAACTTAATCACAGAGAGATAAATTAACTGAGTCTGGGCMAAGACAAGGAAGAGGTCAGCAATGTCATCTTGATTACTCAGAAAGGTTAAGAACAGCTTCAAACTTTGACCAAGGGAAGACAAAAGATAAACCTCAGTGAGCTGCACTACGTGATGCATTGAAATCACAATAACCAAGMCTATTATCCTATGGTTAACCATGGTAATGGCCATCTGGGTGAGAAAGGTGAGAAAAAATGAGGACTGCAGAATTGATTGTGCTTAAACCACACTGGGCATAKCAGTTTTGTCTGCAGAGTTCTCCCRTGGAGGAAAATGAAGAGGCAGAAGGAAATTTCCCTCAAAGCCAAGTCAACTTTCCACTATCAGAAAAAATCCATCTCTGAAAATTAGAAACAGCGGGAAGTGGGCCGCATTGAATGCTAAATTAATTTCTTCTGATAACTTATTTCAAATAGAATTTGATTAAAAGACAATAGAACATGCTTTAAATCTAAAAAACATGGTTACCACAGGCTGAGGCAGCCGAGTGGTGTTGCTGATAAGTGACAAGAGTGTTGTTATTTGTTTAGYCCTTGTAAAGGCACCCCAGCCAATCAATAGCTATGCATGTAACGAGGCAGTGGGACTTGTATAAAGATGYTTATCAGAAATCCATGGGCAACATTCCACTTTTGATTACAGCGCTGCAGACTGTCCCCAGTCCTGCTGAAGACTCTGTGCCTCCTTGACGAGCCATATTGACAGAAATAATAATATAGAAACCCTGCTTCCTGATATGCATATCCAACTGCACAGCCAATTAGCCACTACGCTGCCTGAAATTGCTTTGTTATTCATTCCATTCCAACTGATGTTAATACTTTGGCAGCTGATGGGGATAATAACTGATGGAGCATATTGGAAATTTTGAAAGGGGATATAGAATTTATATAATTTAAAGACATTGAGAAAGCTGCCATGCTTTGCAGTCTTAAAACCTGAAAATGTCTCGCTTGTGTGTAAGAAGCACTCAGGGCAGGAGAACTGGTATGTATTTGACAATCTGTGAATGAAAAGGAGGCATCTAAAAAGATTGTGATATACAAACAGGTTTGAAAAAACATTAAAAAAGGCAATTATAAGATGAAAATGAGACTTTTTCACCCCTACCTCTAGCATCACACTGAGTAACAATGYTTGAACATCTGGAAACATTTACATTTGATGTTTTAATCAAAATAAAACTCTTTTCTGCAACATAAGCACATTGTAACTGAAAAATGYCATTTCATTTGCCCTAATCCCTAAAACGATTATTATCTTTATATACCAAAACAACAATTCCTCTATATTAAAAAAAAAAGAGTAAAAGTCCATAAAATTATGTTTACCTACACTAGTAAGTTGGGCTTTTCTAACAAAATGTTTCCTAGGAACATCTTTCAAAGTTGTTTCGGTCGTATTTTTCACAATGGTGGCATAAATTATTCCACTGCAGCATTGCAACTCTGCTCCTGCAGTTTTCATTTGGTGACAATTCCCATTTGGTGGAGCTCAACAGGCGCCTCCCCTGAGYGAGGGCTGCGTGCCCAACCCACTGTTGGGTACCCCTGTGGCAGTGAGGTGCTGATTGTCCTGAAGGACTCTCTCCACAAGGACATCATGTGGGTGAACCCAGTGCATGTGAGCTCCACCAGCAGTGAAGCAGAGCCTGCAAGAGGCTGTCCTGGCTCAGSAGTGGGAGATCAATATTCATGTCCCCGCTGCCACATCATGTTCTGGCTGGGAAGCGCTGGAGGAGTGGAGGTGCTGCGGTAACGCACCATCCTCAGCTCTCAGCTCCAAAACATGCCAGCTTTTACTCCTCAAAACTCTCACTTTCCACTCTTCTTCCTGCCCAGGAGCTTTGCTGCTGAAGCTCAGCCTCTCGAATCCCTCTGCTGTTCCACCACAAAGGTTCCCAGCACCAACCCAAACTACTGCTTCATCAGGATCTGCTCCCAGAACCTCATTCTCTCTACATCAAACCATCTCTGCTCCTCCTAAACCACTGGCCCACGTGCTGATCCTGAGCCTCATCGAGTCAAATCCCTTTTGGCACCAATCTAACTCAGGCCCTTGAGTGCACAAGCCCCACTGCACACAGAACTCAGCTCGTTCTGTTCTTCCCATCAGCATGTTCCCAAATTCCCCCCCTATTCTTGCCTTTTCTTTCCAAGCACACACACATACCGACGTCCAAATTTGTTATTCCACTGCTAGCTCCTATGCCCACAAATTTTAAAAAGCCAGAATCAGTTTGTGTTTTGCCTMAACAAGATCCTGAGAGCGCAGAAAGAAGAAACCACCAGAAGTGGACACACTGTACTTGCCATTTGGTAACTGAATTGTGGGGAATTTTGGGGCCATGAAAGAGTAGACACTGAAGAAGTGTTTGCAGGAAGGCAGGAGTGACTGAGGATGATGACAGCCATCCATATGGCTACACTTTTAACATATTCAACATGCAATTTTCCCTTCACTTGTGATCCATCGTGTCCCTGGATTCTTAAAGAAACAGTCTTTCTTCATTTAAAGTTACTTCATTCAAAGTTGCAATCTCTTTCCTTTTATATGGTCTTTGCCATGGACCATCCCTACTGTTATAACCTAGAGTAAGAACCATTCTATCTACTTAAAAAACCAAAAAACCCCACAGACTTCCTGGTAGATATAGCTATAACAAAAGCAATTGCCACTTTCTTAAATGGATCAAGGAGGAATGGACACAAATCATCAAATAATCTACGTGCTACAAGAAACCACTGGTGAGGGCTGAGCAGTGTATGATTTATATTTGTGAATATTCATCTCTCTCTTACTTCTCAGTACTTCTCTTTACATTGCTGATGTMATGATCCACAGAATTATTTTCTTATTCCTTCCTGTGGTTAAACTTTCAAATCTTTCAAGCATCTTCCACCTTTATGAGTTTAATGAGACTCTGAAAGCAAAACTGAAAAGTCATTTTTTCAGGCTTGAAATATATATAATTTTTACTTTTAGTGTATTAAAAGACTGTGTGCTGAAGTACTTTTTGTCTAAYATGGTGAGCTAATTGCTTGCTTGGAATTCTGTTTATGTCTCGGTGAGGCACAATACTGTCCACTAAAACCACATGAGATCACACTACTAAGCAAAACCCCAGCAAAATTACCTGATGGGAATGTTAGCAGCAAGATTGTGGTTTGGTTTTTTGGAAGAAGTGGAAGAAATCCAATCATGCTGGGCCTTTGGCTTTGCTTATACTACTAGCTGAAATTGGGTTGGCTCAAGGGAAACTGAGAGATTACAAMAATTAAACCCAAGAGGATGGGGGTGTCAGGGCTGGCCAGTGCCAGGGAWAAAGGAGAAGGGTGTGGATGTCTGAGTGCTGTGGTGACGTTTATTGAGTGCCTGAACAAAGTGATCACTTCTTCCTTTCACACTCCCAATTCACAATATTAGAGAGCAACGCTTCCATTTGGGATCGACTAATTGACCTGCCCTAAAAGCTCTTTTCCACTTTCAGCAGGTGTGATGATACAAAAAGCTGACAAAGTAACAAAAAAGCTGCTATGAGGTCACCACAAAAACTGCAGTTCTGTATGTCCAATTGTATTTGACTAGAACAAAGTAACTGCAAAACTGAATGGAGCTAATGCTGAAAGATACAAGCCTGAGAAGCAAATTCCCACCTGGCTAAACGGGAGAGGAGGGGGACACTGGAGGAGAGCAGGTAAGGAACAAATCCACACTCACACCCCCTTCCCCCTCACCCAGCCCCCTCTGACGATGCTGAGGGATGCAGCCTTGGGCTCACAGGAACCGTGTCTAACGCTGCTGAGCCTGAGACACAAATGCTTCTGCCAGGCTCACAGAAGCAAATGGGAACACCTCTCTGAAGAATTAACAATGAAAGGAATTAAATGTTTTAAAATGCTGTCAGATAGCAGAATTCCTCACAAACACAGGAAACCAAAGGCACTTGGAGTTACCAAGCAAACATTCTGAAATGCCGCCTTGTGACAGAGAACAWCCCTCTTTTCATAAAATCAGCTGCTTAACTTCTGGAGAGACTCCTGGGCTTCCCTATGAAGTCCTTAAGTGGCAGCTCCACCTCTTCATAATTCATTTTCTTTAACAAGACTTATTTCTTCTGAGAAAGCCGCCTTTTTACACATCACCCTTTGACTGTGTACAAGGTAACGTTTTAAAAACTGGCAAAAGGCGTGACTTTAAAACGCTTTCTAAGGAATCCCAGATGGTACCTCTACATCTCTGTTTCTTTTCCTCTCATCCTTATAGCCCTCCCTCAAACGAATAGCAAGCCCCTCCATGACATCCCCATATGGGCAGAAGTGGAGAGAATAATGAGCATATACATATATGTGCACACACACACACACATCTTTAATTCTCCTCTTTGGCACCTACATTACAGAACATGCAGCTTTCTCAATCTTGCACCACCTCAAGTGCACTACAGAGAAGAGTGGTGGCCTGAATTTCTAGATTGCATTGTTTTTAATTAGACCAGTCACATAACTTTTAATAAAATAACAAAATGCTTAGGAAGACACATTTCTGTGCACTTCATCTTTTCTAGCAGTAATGTACCAAAGGGTATTCAGCACACAGTGGGAATTTTCAGGTAAACAATGCTGCCGATTCCACCAACACCAGCATTGTTAATCACTGAAAGAAATCCGATAATTCCGAAGTACCTCGTGCCTGCAACTAGGTCATCTTGCACGGAGAAGCAAAGGTTAAGTACAAGATCTGGTTTTCACTTTGCAACGCCTGTAAATGACATCGCATGGTCGTGCAAATGAAGCGAGGCAAGATGAGAAAATGAAGAAGAATGAAGCTGTATAATCTAATCAGAAACCAACAAGGGGGTTTCTTTATCTTCTCTTCCTCCCTCGGAGACAAAGAGAGGCTTCAAATCCTTTAAGCACAGTCTGGTGTTTGGCTTTTTTTGACAGCTTTTGGTACCACCGAGCATATGTAYGCACACCTATTCTGCATGTATTGATGTGCAGGGTCTCGCAAGCAAAAGGGAAGAGCTGCACGGGGCTCTCCAAAGGGCACCGAAGCAGCTCACTGTCACTTCAGAAACTAGCTACCGGAGAACCGTCATTCAAGCAAAATGTATTTGCACCTGGAAAGGATTTCATCTCCGTCCCTCTGCTGCCCGCTACGGTGGGCATCACTTCCCTCCCTCAGTGCCTCGGCGCTCACCGCTCCCCCGATCCCCGGCATAATGAGCTGACCTTTGCTTTAGTTCATCGACTTTCGACCAAGGTAATGAACTGGAAGCAGCACGATGATCACCAGCGGTTTGAGCGGCGCACCGGCTCCCTCCCCGCCCCTCGCTCGGCGCCGGGGTCCCCGGGCACCCTGCCCTGCCCTGCCCTGCCCTGCCTCCGCCGGGGGGGCGGCTCGCCCGGACCGTGTGTCCCCGCACCGGGCCAGGGCAGGGGGCGAGGCGGGGCGCTCCCAGCCGGGGGGGCCGCAGCTCCGGGAGCCTGGGGCTGGGCTTTCCAGCCGGCTCTCTCCGCGGCGGGGCAGGCAGCGCCTCCGCTCCGGAGCCCGCCCCGCGCCCGCGGAGCCCGCAGCGACCCCGCGGGGCGCACGGCGCCGGCCCCAGGGGATGCTCCGGCAGCGTCCCCCGCCCAGCCGGGAGCGGTGGGACGGCCCCGCAGCCCGGCCCTTTCCCCGCCGTGCCCCCCATCCTCCCCCGAGCACTGGAGCCCCCGCAGCCCGCGCTGACCTCCGCGGGGCGGCGCGCCCCCGACCGCGCAGACACCGAGCGGCACCCGAACCCACCGTGTCCGCCTCGCAAGGAAGCCGGTGACCTGTAGATAGCGATAGGCACTGAATGATGTTTGCTGCTGCCGTGGAAATGGTGAATGTGGTGAGCGCCCAAACTGGAGGCGCCCCACGCCACCCCAAGGAGGCCGCTGAGAGTGAGCGGGACTATCCAGAGCAGGGCCAAGCGGCCGCCGGCGCTGCTGCTGCCGCTGCTGGCGGGTCCCGGCTCCGGGCTGCCCCTAAGGAGCCCCCCCATCCTCCGGTGCGCGGCGAGCCGGCCCGCGGCGTCCTCGGGAGGAGCGGCAGCCACAGCAACGGAGGCAAACTTTGGGCAGAGGCGCTCGCTCACTCGCACACGGCGCTGGCTGCAGCTCACGGCACCAGGCGAGCCATCTCTTCCCTTTGGGAAAGCCTGTGAGGATCCTTTTCTCCAGGTCTTCTTCTACCCAAAACAATCCGAGACATAGTCAGAGAATCCAGGCAGTTCAGAGCCTTCGCAAAGAGGTGGAAGTGGGGACAAGCCCCGCGCCCAAACAATCGTTAGTTTCAGCTTTCCCGGGGCTGGTGCTCATTAACAATACTCCACAGTTGCAAGGGCTACGAGAATGCCAAGCATTCCCCCATCCTCAGTAATCCACAGTGTAGCCAATCGTGCCACATTTCTGCTAAGAAAGAAAAAAGGGGATGCCACTCCATCAGGAAAAGCAGAGAAAAATCAAACTGCTGCTCTTCCCTCCATTCATCTCCAAACTGGTGAGCCCTCACCGAGCGAGCTCTCTCCCGGCGCGCACACACACTCACACTCGCGAACACACACTCACACACTCTCGCACACGCCGCCAGACAATAATCAGGCTGCTCCGGCAATCTCGGTGCTCTGGCTATTGACAGTAATACCCGAGGATGTTTTCAGGGAGAATAGTGCACCCTTATGAAAGAAGCCGGGGGAAAAAATAAAAATAAAAATAAGCATGCTTGCGAGGAGCAGGGCTATGCAAATCTGCAGTCTCCGAACAGCAAATCGCTGAGGCTTGGATGCAATGCAGAGGACGAGCCTATGTTAAAGAGGGAGGCTGAGTTCAGCTCCCACACAGTCGCGCTGCCTCTCCTCAGCCTTTCGGGAGCCGCGCACTGCCAGAACGCGGCTCGGGCGGTGTGGAGGGGACACACACACTCTCTCTCACACACACACTCACACAGACACACACGCTCACACGCCTCTCCTCCCCACCCGCGCCGCGGAGTCAGCAGCACGGCGGGAGCACTTCCCCTCCTCCGATAGTTCAGCGGTACCGGTGTCTTGAAAACCCGCTTTCATCTCRAAAGGAACGATTTCGGGGTCTTTTAATTGGCCTAAACTTCGCCCATCAGATGTTTCCCTCCGTCTATTCGTGCACCGGCTGTGATTATCCGGTAATTGCACACAMGGCGCCGAACAAAGAGTTACCGGGATTTTCTCCGGCGCTACTCAACTACCGCACCTCGGCCGCCCACCGCAGCCGCGGCCGCAAACTGGGCTGAAAAAAAGCCTTTCTGGGCCGAGCCCCCCCGTTCCCCCGCAGCTGCAGGGCGGCGCCGGCAGCTCCCGCATCGCCACCCGGGTGCGGGGCCCCGCTCGCCCCACGCCTTCCCCCAAAACAGGGGCGAGGGCTACCCCACACCGCCGCCCCCGCACACACACACACACACACACACACAGAGCCGAGGGTGCCATGGGAGCGATGGCACCGTTCAAAGCGAAGGCTCGGGATGCAAAGGGCCAAGCTATCACCAAGCTGGACCCGGCGGGTCCTGCGCCCCCCGGGTCTGAGCCGGGCGCGGAGGCGCAGCCCCTGCAGTACCGCACCTGGGCACAGCAGGGTGTGCGAGCCGCACACTCCCGGCCCTCCTCTCCCTCCTTCCCTCCCCCGCTGCCAGCCTGCCGTAGATCTTGTGCCATGCCTTCAGCAGCATGAGATCATGGGTGCGGGGTGCGGATGCGTGAAAGCGAGAGGGCGAGCGGTGGGCGTGAGAATTTTTTTTTCTTTTTTTTTTCTTTTTTTTAAATCCGTTTCGCGTTCATTTGAACGCAAACCGCTGCAATTTGCCGAGGCGCTAATCCCCGCGGGTGCGAAGTCACAACCTTTGCACGGCTGCGTAGGCTGAGGAACGAGAAAGGCGTTTCACCGCTGAGCCCGGGGCGGATCGCTGCCCCCRCGGGAGGAACGCCCTTCACCGCGGGGTCGAAAGGAGCCCGGAGGAGCGGCGAGAGAACAGCAGCTCCTGCCCTGCCCCGGGGGCGGTGCCGGTCACACCCTGCCCACCTGGACGCGCAGGGCCTCGCCACGCACACAAAGTTTTGCCGAGACGCCGGGGTAAATTCTAACAAAGCCTGGACGCCGGGAGGAAAGCAGCAGTGCCAGTGGCCGAGCCCTTTCCGTGCCAGGAGGAAGGGCAGAGGCGCTCTCCGGAGAAAGCCCGCACCCGCCCCTGCCAGGCGGGGGCCACCCTGCAACACCCCCGAGATGCCAGAGGGAAAGGCAGATTAGGAGGGATCGTCTGTCTCCAAAAACCTGTCTCCAAAAGCCTCCATGTAAAAGGAGAAACACCAATTTTCCAAACTATCAGCTTTCAACTGCCATGCACTGTCACCTCCTAAAAAAAAATAAAAGACAATTCTCTAAGTTTCGGACTTAGGAAAAGAAGAAAAGGAAGGAATGCAATCTTAAAGAAACGTCAGCCTCGATTCGACAGCTCTCATAAAATTAAACCCCCTGATATACGTTTCCTGTTCATGCAAGTAATGTGTGTTAGAAATTTCATCCATAAATACCACTAGGTTTTCTATCAATCTGACTCRGGAAACAAAATATTTCAGTCACTGGAACCAGTTTTTCATTAAACTGTTCGCATGTTGCTGCCGCTTTCGAAACAGGCGGTAGTTAACTTGACTGTTCCTAATGATTCTAGACATCCTACAGACGAGGAACTTAAAATTGTTATCACTCCTCTGAAATGGGAAGCCGGTATTGCCAACCGTGTGACGATACAGTTGGCGAGGCAGTTGCTCAGATGAAATTTCAGCTGGCGAGTCCCGCCTAGACTCMCTTTGCTCGGCTGTGCCGTTTTAAGGCCGCCGGCGGGAGCTGCACTGTGCTCCCTTACAGCGAGAATCTCCCTGCCGGCGTCCCGGGATGCTCCATCCCYGCTGGGGTATTCCCCATTAGGTGCAACCTCGCCAAGAGATGCTTTCCCTTCCAGCTTTATTGAGGATGCACTTTGGTGTGGGTTCAGGAGGACTTCGTGTAAGCACTCTGGATATCTTTGTAGTTCGAGTACCTAAATGTAAATTCTTGCTCCATCTGCCATCTACTGTGCCAGGGAGGCCTAAAGTGCTTAAAAAACAAGGACAGATGAATAAAATGTTTAGGTACTTCCAAGGTACTTCATTTAATGTTTTACTGAAGATAAAAGGGTTTTTTAAGCGCTCTGCTTTATTAAATATGTACTATTTATGCAGTGCACATACACAACTGCCACTAAAGTTTCCAGTTTCAATMTGTGCCTGGAGACTACTTAGAGAAGTTTGTTTTTTTCATCAGATAGATTATAATGGGTCATCTTTAGGTGCTACATCATGATATTAAACACTACTTGGGGACTGTTAAAGTAATGGATTGTTTTTGCTGCTGTGYATCCAAACCAAGAGTTGAGTACACAAAGGTCAATCTTCACAAAACTATTTATGCGTCTAACTCTTACTTAAGTACCCTATTAAAGTGTGAATGGGGTGACTGCCCTCTAAGTAAGCATCCCTTTCTGGATCTGCCAGCGTGATCAGCACCTGGGGTGTAGCAGCTCTAATTTTAACAACATTTGACATTTTTCTGGCTCTGCACTCTGAACCACAAACAAGAGAGGCCTATCCAAGTTTCACGGGGGAGAAAGGTGATCTAACACAGTGCAAGGGTGAGAAATGGGAGAGAATTAATTTGCAGAAAGTATTGAAAGATTGGAATTAAAAGAATATCAGGAAGGTGAAGAAGGAAGTGTGTATGAAAGCAAGACGGGGACAGGAAGATGGAAGAGGGACATTCCAGTAAAATCCTCACTGACTCTTTTTTTTGTGTATTTAAAGCAAGCCGATAACACTTCTTTCCTATTTGAAGCAACTCCTGACCATCAGATACTTATATTTTTTGCATATTTTTGTTCCAAAGGGGTTGTAGGTGAGTGTCAGTTTTCTTTCCCAAGAAACAAGTGATGGGACAAGAAGAAATGGCCTCAAGTCACAAGGGAAAGTTTGGATTGGATATTTGGAACAATTTCTACAAGTGTTCTCAAGCATTGGAACACGCTGCCCAGGGAAGTGGTGAAGTAACTATTCCTGGAAGTATTTAAAAAGCTTGTAAAGATTTTTATTTTTTATTTCTTCCCAGGTATTGGGAAGAAATTCTTTACYGTGAGGGTGGTGAGGCACTGGCACAGGGTGCCCAGAGAAGCTGGGGAGGACCCATCCCTGGGAGTGTTGGAGGTTGGATGGATGGAGCTCTGAGCACCTGTGACAGTGGGAAATATCACTGCCCATGGCAGGGGTTGAACGAGATGATATTTAAGGTTCCTTTCATCCCAAATCACTCCAGGATTTCACTTAGGGACATGATTTAGTGGCAGATATGTCAGTGCTGGGTTAAAGGTGATCTTAAAGGTCTCTTTCAACCTGAATGGTTCCATGAGTCTGCAATTCTTTTAAAAAGTTTATTTGGTTGTTTTTGCACTTGGAGTTAGGTTTTTTAATGACAAGTAAACTAAAAGCTTCAATAAGTAAACACTAAGAAAACCAAAGGTAAGGAACATTTCTTATTTGAAATGCTTGCCTTTTTTACCCCCTGCTGACAMAAGAGTATGAATCCTTGTTAGCTGAGGACTAACTGAAGTTGAAATAACCTGGTTTTAATTCCCAAGGGCACAGAATCGTACTCCCAACACAACCAGCATGCTGGTATCAGTCTGTGAAGACTCACTCAARGAAGGAAGAAGTTGTACAAAGGAAGGGAACAAACAAGAGTTTGTGCAAACAAATAAATGTTCCACTGCAGGCAGAGCAAATAAAGTGGGAAAATAAACTGGAGATTTCACAAGGTAGATTTTGGTATCTCAAGGACTTAGCTCAATGAACTTAGTCACAGTTAACACTTTCCCTCTGCAGGTCACTTTGGTAGTAAATGTGACTTTCAATCAAGGTATTTCCRCCAAATAAACACTGTTAATACAAATAGGCTCCTAAATTTTTTAGCAAAAATATCCTTAATTGTAAAACCACATCTTTCCCTGACTTCTTCTAGTGTCATTATGCTATAAACTCCAAATGCTTCTAAAGAAAATTTCAACTAAAAGAGCTTCCATGAGTACAGCTTACATTACTCACTCAAATTAAATCAGATACTTCTTGCTGGTATGGCCATATCTCTGCAGCACTACAGATACATCAGCTAAGATGGACAACTTCAGCTACACCAGCAGAACTGAAGACAGACCATGCCTTAGGCCAGCAGAAGTTGTCATTTAAATTCAGGGCTCCTTTTGGTTAAGTGCCACCTTATGCAACCAGGCCCCGCTGGCCACCTCTAATTAATCCTGCACTTAGTGTGGCAACATCCACTCTTAACATCCTGAAGCTCAAATGCTGCTCAGCAAAATAATAATAAAAAAAAAATACTAAAAAAAGAGAACAAAACAAATGAAACAACAACAACAAAGAAAAAACAAAATCAAACAAAAAATAACCCCAAAACCAGAACAAACAAAACAAACAAACAAGACAAACCCAAAATCCGCCCCCAAAAAAAACTCAAACAAGCAAACAAACCAAACCAAAAAACAAAAAACCCAAACCAAATCAAACCAAAACCAAAAAAAAACCCAACCCAAAACACTTCCCCAAATATGTATTTGTATCACAGGAATACTATGTAATTAATTATGTACAGATTTAACACACATTTTACATTAGAGCTTTTCCCCACTTCTAGGCCTGGAATCTCACTTAATCTGAAAACACATGGASATTTTGTGACTACAATTAACCAGACCAGAATTTATGTTTATCCARCCCACAGACAGAGACTTAGAGAAGAAAACATTCAGGCTAATGTTTCCTTTTACCACTATAAACACTGCTAAAYTCAATGACCTGCACACTCTATCTCCCAACACTTCTGATGTCTGATAACATTGGAGGTGTTAACTTTCCTCTTTTAAACAGCAGAGAACATTCCTTTCAAAAGTCAGTGAATTGCAAGATACTGAACCAAGGCCTGTCATCCACGCCCAGTTTGTGCCCTAACCCTACATAAACTGGGGCAGAAACAGTTTTCTTTAAGCCAATAAACTTCATCATGTGGACTCCTTGAAGGGAGGTTAAAAATATGATTCCAGAAGGATGGATGGAGTGTTTGTGCAGCCATAAAATGCACAGAAATTCAAAATTTTGGTAATCACGTAAGAAAGGGGAGCTTACAATGGAAATACTTTGGCTGTTTTCTCTGTAGTGCAGCTATTCTCTCCCKATGCATAGTTCAGAATAAATCCTGGTACAGTTAATAAGTCTTTCTTGTCCATCCAGATAGGCTTAAATCTTTATAATAAATGTTTCTTGACTCTGTGTGTACAAAGTAATCTCTTTCTCTCTATTCCTTGCTGTCAAAAGCAAGCTGATTTTCATTTTGTTTCATTTCATTGAAACCGTGCACATAAGCCAGATCTTTTCAATTTAGAATGGAAGGGGCTGGCGGGGAACATTTTCCAGTGGGGAATTTTCACTTTGAAGAGAAGGTCTGTCTTGATGTGAAATAGCCCTGGCTGGTCCATAAGTCATCGGGTTGCTTTGCCAAGTCCATCCATCCTCACTTGAGTTAGCCCTGGTTTGACCTGCCTTGGGGAGAATGGATCTGAATCCACTGGGACTGGCTTTTGCTGCCTCCTGGTGCTGCAATGCCACTTCATGTCAATTTTTTTTTTTTTTTTTTTTGTTTGTTTGTTTTTTCTGGTCTAACTTGGCACAAAGATTTCGGACACTTTGTTTCGATTCCCCCCTTTGTCTCCAATCTAAAGCCCCAGGAATTAAGGCTAAGCCCACCTGTATGTACCCAGAAGCATTTCAGAGATTTGTAATTTGAAATTTGAGCAAACACTCTAGTCATGTTCTCTCTGGGCTACCACATGAGTGGTCATTTCCATGGACAATTATTCTGCTGCTGCAGAACCTGCAAAAGTCTCTGATTTCTCACAGTGCTGGCACTTCATTGCCACAGAAAAGAGATCCCTGGTACAGGCTGAATGCTGCTGATTGGAACTCCTCAGTGAGTACTCCAGCTAGGGACAAAAAAAAAAAAAAAAAGCCACGACAAAAATAGGTTGTAAATTAGTCATCAAGAAGTTTGATGGCAAATACCAATAACAAAACCCAGCATTGTGCTCTTTTGTATCCACATGGAGCATATGCAAAGCCTACTGATAAAGGACTCCAGAAATAGGAAAAAAGTGTGTATGACAGAGTTGTTTGCTGCCCTTGATATTGTTTACCATGCACAATAACTGAGATGTTAAATGCCATGTTAAGGAAAGCTCACAATAGACTCGGAGTGCAACAGCCACAAAATGGGGAAAATGAGTTTAAAGACCTTGCAAGGCAAAGTTGATTGCTTTTTTTTTTTTTTTTTTTTTTTTTTTTTTTGGTGGGGAGCCCACTGGTAGCCAAGATAGCCTTAAATGGTGTTTGTGGAGCACCTGAAGGCAGGAGTGCAGTTTGAAGCAGGTTTTCCTGGCAGGATTTCTAAGAGATCACTCATTATGATTCATGAACACGACACAACAGCCCTCCCTGTCCTGGCCTGGGTGGAGAAGAGGATGTACAGTGAAGATCCACCTCCCGCCTTCCCTGAATGCTCTGGCCCTGCTTCAGTCTTGGCAAAGGAGGGGATAAGGTACAGCCATCCACTCCTTGTCCAGTGCAATACATTGCTTTAGACTCCAGACAGCAGCAGTGTTACAAGTCACCTGTAGAAGSAGCTGAATTTAAAAAGCAGAGTTGCAAGAAGACGATATTAACTTTTGGCAGTCATAACTTGAAAATGTCCAAATACTTATTTAGCTTTAAGCTTCTTTCTTTCTTGTTTCTTTTTCCTTTTCCACGGAAAAAGCGTCACCATCATGCAGAACACATTTCTAATGCCAAGCAAATTTCCTGTAGCTGAGTTATGAACCTCTGAACATACAGGTTTAAAATGAAAATGCTGACATAATCTTAAACGTAGTGCCACAAATATTGCCACTACAATAATCCTTGTAATCTAATATATTAGCCCTAGGGGGATGGAGACTGAATTGCTGGTCTCAGACAGCCTTTCTGAGGCTCAATTCAAATTGCATAATTATYCTACATCCTTCAAGCTCTCTAAAATACATTTCAGATGCAGTATTGCACATTCCAAAATATTTGTTCTTCAGAGATTGATTTGACTTTTTT
Organism: Malurus melanocephalus; assembly: GCF_030028575.1. Lineage (NCBI taxonomy): Eukaryota > Metazoa > Chordata > Aves > Passeriformes > Maluridae > Malurus > Malurus melanocephalus. The sequence goes on along the minus strand of NW_026623407.1, from coordinate 901,474 downwards.
TCCCCTACTTTAAAGAGATATATGACCTCGGAGGCATGTGAAAAACCATTAATCAAGCTGAGACTGTGTACCACTCTTTTGTATGTGAAAGACTTACTTTTTTTCTAGATTCCCTCAGTTATGTTGCCAAGGTGATTCCCCCAGAGAGCMATGTGTTTATCTTGACAGGTGTTAGTGGGATCTGGGGAATCTCAGTGGAATTGTTACCGGTTGCTTTGAGGTACAGTGGAAAACATTAAGTCTGCAAACTAATGAACTTACCTTATTGCATTCTAAATAAAATAAACCGTGGAGTAAGTTGGATTAATCTACTAATGCCTTTCTAATGAAGCTTTTATTGGGCATATGGTGTGGTCTTGCTATTTTCCTCATGTAGCTATCACAAGCTAAAACTCAAAATAAAATCTATGTGTACCTCTTCTGTGACACACCAGTCCCAAAAACTTGCAATCACAATTATGTTCAGACTGCTGTTTTACTGGCATAACCTCTGATTACAGTTATTTGCAAGACTAAATGGATTAAAAAAACAAGAAAGCAATCAGATTAAAAAAGGAAACAGGAGACAGCACTGATAGGAAAAGAGAAAATGCAACTTCTACCTCTGTTCCTAGGGGAAAATGTAAAACCACTGCTGGTAACTTACAATTACTCTAAAATCCATTCTGTGACCTGTCCCGACAATGTCAGGCAATCATTAATTAAGTACTGTAAGTTCTAAAGTTAAATAATCATTCCTTAGTTACAGTCCATTTGCATTCTCCAGCACCGAGCGGTAACACGCTCTATTTTTACAGTGCATATTAGAAGCCATAAAACAATAGGTGCTTTTAACAAAAGAGAATGAGTCTTAAGCAAGGTGAAACAAAATACCATCATTTTCAGCCAGCTATGCCTTTTGCTTCTAATTGCCATTTTCTTTCTCTCTGTATATGTACAAGATCAGAACACAAGAAAAAAAACCCCATTCCTTAGCAACATTCATCTTCTGGGAACATGCTGCTGAATTTAGGTATAAAACCGTAACGGCATCTCAAAGAATAGCAATAGCTCATATACTTCAGCTTTGATATAGCACTTCAAATCCTTAATCTCCTTTTTTCAGATTTCTGACATAAAGTTTTACTCTGCTTCCACATTTGCACATGCCCATTCAAGACGAGAAAATCTTTTCATGCCCAGGCTCTCCCTCCCTGTATTTACTTCAACAACAAATTAGCAGCCAAATATTTCTTTCTTTCTTTCTTTTTTTTTTTTTTTTTTTTTTTTTTTTTTTTTTTTTTTTTTTTGAGGATAAGAAAATAGATGCAGTGAAAACAAAGTGAGAACACAGTTTTTCTTTCCTTCAGCACCAGCAGCCAGAAACAGTATGAAAGCAATGGATCATGAAGAAAAGCAATTTCCTACTTCAGGGATTAAGCAATACTCTCTTTTGTAATGTTAAATGAAAGTTTTAGTTATTTTTTTTYCCGAGTAATACCGATTTTTTTTCCCCCCTAATGTAAATAAATACTCACTGGAGAAGCTCCAATAGTCCCAAACACATCACATTTTAGCCAATCAATAACACAGATAAAACCCTTTGTGTTGTACTTCTTTCATCAGGCCTATTGATAGGGCAAGAAAAATGAAGCTACTAGAGAAGCCAAAGGTAATTAACTTAACGAGAGAGAATATCTGATGATATACACATTCTGTTCTTGCCTTAAGGACAAATATAGGGGATTCTGAGATAGAAAATAGACAGATTTTTGGGGAAGCATTCCAGTAAGGACAGCTATCCAGATTTTAGTGGCCCATCTCTCATCCAGTGGTGCTGTAATTTGAATTATCTGTTGTGATGATCGATGGCCAGACTATCAGGTGAGTTACCACACCCTCCTCTAAAATGTGATCCTGCAATTCTCTTCTGTGGTATGGAAAATGTGCATCTTCTACACCTGTCTTTGCCAGAGCTTTTTGAAGGGAAACCTTGGAAAAATCCCTAAAAGGCATTTGCCATCTGATGGCTGATTGGCTAGGCCAATATCACCAGTCCCAAAGTTAAAGGGTATTTTCATGAGTAAATTGGTAGAAATACAACCTCCACACCAAGTCTGGAAGATTCCAAAGGTTTTCATCTTCCAGCACCATTAAACAGAACTTTGCAGGRTTAAGTCTTCTCCATCTACAAGGTTTTGTCTATAAAGCTCTAACAAGAATATTTCRTGCAACTTTAAAGCCAATGCTCTGTTTAAAGCACTTTGAGATTGCTTCCTGATGAATGCCAATGCTTGTAATAATTATGGAGGCGTGTGCCTCCCTYGATTTTTATACATATATAGATGGGAATCCTGTAAATATTTGATCAATTTTGCTTAAAGGGACAATTTGTATGGGAAAATATTATCACCRTAAAGAAACTTTGTTGGCCAAGCATATATGCAAATAATAGCTGGGAACATCAAGAGATTGGAAACAGAAAATAATTTTATTCATACCTGTGGTTTAGGTTTTTAATGAATTACATTTTAAAAATTCCTAGCTAAAACAGAGCACCAGCTATATAATTAAAATGAAGAGTCACAACCAGCTTATCTTTAAAAGCAGGTTGTAACAGGAAAAGAAATCCAAGACTTCTCAGCTACAATTTTATGGCTCTATCAAAACTTGCCTAATTTTACCTATTCATTTCGGTGCATAATAAAAGATGTACTCAGAGAAAAAAAAATGTGCAAAGCATACATATTTTTAAAGGTTTAGAAAGCTAGCAGCTTTCCTTTAACACCCTTGGATCTAATTTTGTTTCTAACAAGTAAAATGAGAAGAATGGGGCCCGAAAAAGGATTATGGTCTGAAACCTGCTCTTTGAATCTCTGCACACGCTAAAGCTATCATAAATTTGAATAGAAAAGATGGGTGGTCTGCTGACCATCTGTGGTCACAGAGTTGAGCATTACTGCCCAGAAAAAGCTTATGGGTTTCGCCAGGAAGGTTTCAGAAACCACCGTATTGAACCACCAGCCCATAATAGCTCTTCCACATTTCACAGGATGTCAGTTCCTGGAGCTGTTTTTCCTTTGATGCRCACAAAGTACTGCCAGTAATTTCAATCAGAATTATGCTATGCACTGGAGGAAGACAATCACATAATATGAATTATCACGTTTTTTCCGTATCYCTGCCTCTCACAGAACTGCTGTTTTGTTAGAGGAATTGGTACAGTGTATGCCACTGATCTGTGGCTGCTTTGTTTAAAAAAAGCTTAGTGCTGGTGTAGTCCTTCTCATCCAGATATATCAAAGCATTTTATAAAGCAGCAAAAGCAGTGGAACCAAGAAAAAAACTTACAGTGATTTTTTTTTTTTCATTTGGTAACTTGAAATGCTCTCGAATTATTTGTAGCAAAAAATAAAGGAAACATTATGAAAATTAAAGAATCACATAGTAAAAAAAATGGCTTCATTTTTAAAATTATGTACCCTTTCATAATTTTTGTGGTCTTAGTTTAAAAAAATGAAAGACCTGCTTTGCTGCTATTTTTCAGTTGGGATTGTACAAATCTTTGAAATACTTCCTTTTCAGAAAGCCCTCTAAACCTAGGATTAGTTAATTGTTATAACGCAAATCAGGACACTTCACTCAGTGAAACTCCTCCCCTTGAYGCACTTGTATCACACAGGACAATGAACAACACTCATTTGGCTAAAGGTCAACATCCACACCAAAATTCCAGTCACACAAAGGTTTATCAATCACAGCACATGCAAGAACAGTGCCTGTGCTGCTCAAACTTTGGAGCTCCAAAACACCCGMGATGGTCAAAACCCACAAAGTGAGGTTGAAGGACAGATTGTTCCAGCAAACATCCCACTGGCCTGAATGGAATTCACCCAAGTCAAGGGCCTGGGCTCTGCCTYTTTGTTGAAACATTCCAGCAAAATCAATAAGAGCTATAAATTATTAGAAGCCATTTTTAATTCTCACCTACTTTGCACTAATGATCAATTTATCATTAATGCAGAAGGAGATTTAAAAYAATGTTTATGCCATTAAAATAAATATCCATTAGCTGTAAAGGATATCCCACAAGTGCATTTGCTTCTTGTGGAATTCTTCCAGAACACTGGATCTATATACAGTATAATATAATAATATTTAACTGGTAATGAGCTATTGAATTGCACAGGGGCAAACAGCTTACAACCTTAAAAACTCCTAAAGTAACTTCTCCAGCCAAGATGGGCTTCAATTATACAACTCAGTATATGAAAAAGTTTTTTTGTCTATAAAATGCATCTTTCTTAGTTTGCATTTCTTTCATTTTTGTTCATCAAAGGAGATTTATAATGTGCAAGCAATACAGWAAAGGCTTCCTTCTACTAAAGAAGCTCAGAAATAAGCAGATTCACAAGATTAGTTTTCCAGAAGGAAAATTCTAATTATGCATTTGAAGAAGTTTGCTTATTCCTTTGCAGTACGGTTTGCAATGTAAATGTTGTAAATGCGACTAGCAGCAGGGAATTCCTATGTCACCACTCAGTACAGACCCAGGTGGTAAACTACAGTTAAGTTTTTGTTAAATTATTTGGATTTTCTAATTTAATCTCTTCATGTGAAAAGGACAAACTACTTGTACTGCTGAGGTTTTTGGTCACAGTGATGAAATCAGCAGATTATTTCATCAATCTTTAGCCACAGACACATAAAACTAATTAGGAAATTTTCTGACCTGGGTGGCTAAAAACACAAGGAYTGAGAAAACCCAGAGCATTAACACAAACCCAGCCATTAATTTGCAATGCATATTTCTCTCCTGACAGAAAAGATTATCAGATTTCCAGTTGCTGGTGAAGGGGATAACTCAAGCACTCTGAAATCAGTAAATGTTGATCACTGGTCTCTTGTGGCAAAGAGGAATTTTTTTTTCCCTCTATCTCTTCAGCTGATTAATCTCCAATAAAACTTTATCATATTTGTCTGACAGATACATGGCAGGGTGAAATGTTTGGTACCTCCTTTCCCTWCAGTTGCCTGGTTTTAGTGTGAGTCTCTGTGCCTGAACGTGGTTCAGGGTGACACCGTGAGTCGACATCTGCTCACAGCATATTGGAGTGTACAAACACAAGCAGAGCCTGCAGAAATGTGAAATAATTCTCCCCTTCAGCTCAGCATTAATACAGGAAAAAAAATGCAGAAATACAGGTACAAATTGGGACATTACACCCCAGGAAAACACGAGCCTCCTCAGAAAAATGTGAGGGGAGCAACATGACCAGAGCCCMGGGAACATGGGCTTCAATAAAGCTTGAAAGAATGAGGCTGGAAAGGAGACAATTGAGATTGAACATGATAATAGCTTTCAAATGCATGAAAGGCTGTTTCTAAAGAATAAGGAAATCACCTGTTCTCAATCACAGTGATGGACAGGACAGAAAGAAATGTGCTAAATTGCAGCAATTAAGATTCAGGGTAGATATTGCAAAAACCTTCTGACAGTGAGGATAGAGAGATGCTATAAAGGATCACCTAGAAGATGGTGGAGTCTTCTCTATTAGAATTACTTAGAACAGCACAGGCACAAGTCTTCCTAGAACTACTCAAACATAATTGATTACCTTTTCAGGACTAGGACAATGTCCTGCACTCCCTTTCATCTTTATACACCTGAATAGCACTCCTGCTTGCAATCATTTTTGCTGGAAATTGCTAAACAGCAGAMATAGAAATATTCTTCTCTAGGCCTCCCCTCACCCATGTTGGTACAGAAATAAACAGCAGAAAATTTCTTATCAATGCCCTTTTTTGCCCCATGTGATGTTACTAGAGATGGCAGGTCTATTTTCCTGTTTGATGCAGAAGACAACAATGAGAATAACCARCCTTATCTAGGCCAATAATAAACAAATGAATAAGAAAGCAAATCTCACTGCAACATAAATTCCTCTACTGGATYACCAAACAAGACCAAATGAATCCAAGAAAGAGGAAAATGCATCAAACACAAAGATTTTAGATGAGCAGAAAAGAAAAAAAAATGCACAATCCACTTGGGATTTAGAAGAATAGGCTGTGATATATGAACTTTTAGTTGACATACATATTTGTATATATCTATTTATCTATATATATCTATATATATCTATATATATGTCTCCATGTGTGCATTTCCCAGCTTTTAACACTGATGAAAATCGCCATGAATAGACCTTATTTCCTGAAGTTGGACCATGTTATTAACTATTATATAACATGCATATGGTTCAAACATGGTCCTGCTCCTGGACTCAGTGGGCTCAGTAGTATTCTTTAAATAGTCTATTCTCATGGGATTCAACTCCCAGTCATGCTATTTAGCTTTGAAACTTCCAGTTTCAATTAATTTTAATTCTTTCCTGATTTACAATGTTTTAGTGAGCAATAYTCCTCACATCACCTTGTAAATGGTTTTATGTCTCTGAATGGTTCAGAGTTGGATACTGTGGTGTCCTATTTGAAATTTCATGGAGCCACTAAATTAAGAAGCACACAGTGAACAGATTTGGATAACTRTGCATGAAACTTTCAAAAGTGAACCATAACATTATTCAAAAACTCACTTCAAAATATCAGTTTAAGGCTTCAGCAAAATTTGCTTGCCATAGCTATGAGGGAGAAAATTGTAATGTCAACACAGGACAGGGTTAGGGTTATGATCTATTGTAACTGAGGCTAGGAAAGAACAGAAATTCCCTGTTCCTTCCCAAASTTATGTCTCTGTAAATTTCCATGTCACATCCTTGACAAGTCTGCTAGTGTTTGAAATTTCTTCTTTTTCTCCCTGTTAATTTKCACTGATGTGAAGAGTGAGAGAATTCTCCAGAGCAAGTTCCTCTATTTTCAACTCCCTTCRGAGAAAGAACTTGGCCTTTTTGCTGGCATGCAAAGTATCTCTAGATTTGCCCCTCACTTATCAAATTCATTAGAGATCATCATGACTATTGAATTCCTTTTCAGCAGGATACTCTCTTGTCAGTAATTCCCCGTCCACCGTTCTTCAAAGAAACAGTTTACTTTGATCCATATTGTAACTGAATCTCCACAACTTGAAAATAAACCTGTTGTAGCTCACTCCTCCACTGCTCATGGCTGTATCTCCAGTCAACACAATTCTCCCAGAACATATTTTTCAAGGATGTGAGTCTTTCCTCACACCTTTTGCATTACCTTCCTGCTTCACAACACTTTTCTGTAGTAATCTGGATACAGATTATAAAATAATTAATCTATGCTTCTACTCCAGATCCTTCAGCGGGACAATACAACAGATAATATGAAGCATCTAAATAATGCAAGAATTGTGATTAAAAAAATGAGAACAGTTGGATAAAAATAAACCTCATTATTGTCTAACCAAATTCACAGCTGCAATGTCATGCCCATCAAATTCAAGAATCAGCATCACTAGAGGAAAATGAAAAATCTGTCCAACAGGATGCCGTCACAAGATCCAGGCAATATGGAAGGAGTATTGAAGGGATGTGCAGAATGAAGAAGTAGAGAATGAAAAGTAGCAGGGGACACGGAAACAGAAATCCATAATGTATTAGAAAATTGAAGCTGGGAATGYTTTACTCACCCAGATTCTAATTATAATAATGGATCCAAGCAACTGCAGAATACACACCAGCAAAATCTGGTAATTCACTATTATTTCTTCCCCTATACACTTATGAAATGGCTGTTTAAATTTAGTGCTGCTCTTCTTGAAAAGGAAAGCAAAGCTTTTTCCATCATATTTCAGAAAAGCTTCAGGACTGAAATGGAATACATTTCAAATGGAAAGATCAAAGTTACTGTGTTTCATCCCAGAACACACAAAGTTAAAGAAATTAATTATTTTATTCTAGAAGTGTTCTGATCCTGATTTCTTATACATGGGGAGCTTGAATTTTTGCCAAGTTGCATGAAAATCTATGCAGTTTCATTGACTCATAACTGTCCAATTATATATAATCTTTGCTTACTGCTCCTGAACAAGGACAATTTTCATGTCATTATTTTCCTTCTGGTTTTCAGCAAGCCAAGCATCACTTGTTTCTACAGAACATCATTACGGGTTGCTTTTCTCTCCAAATACATTTTCYAGCGGATCATGTTAAAAAAAAAAAAAAAAAAAAAAAAAAGATAACACAAAACCAAACTAAAAGCAAACAAACCCCTTTAAAAATGGCAACAAAACCACTGCCACAGCAGCACAGCCAGGATGCAAGCTTCTCTGCCTTCCTGAGAATTCATCCAGCCTGCATGGGGAGTATTGACTGCTGGGCAGATTACCATAGCTATAAAAGAGAGCATGGGGAAATGAAATGAGCAGGACAAAGCATGTGAGTGGGGTGTGTGTGTACACTTGTTTGCCTGCACGAGTGAGGGAGAACAAAGAAAAAGCGCTATGTTTGGGTTTATGYATCCTTTGCAGCATTTCAGAGGTTAGCAACAGTCCCCAAGAAAGCTTCTGCTCATATCCTTTCCTGATTAAGGCAATAAATATTGAAGTAATCTCATATTCATGAGTAAATTACTAAATAAAAAAAAAGCAGCCATTTTTAGAAAGGCTTTCACTAAACAATCGTGGACTACTTAGGACGGGCCAGGTCCCCTTTACTAAATACATGTTTCGTTACAGCTTTCTGAAATATCTGTAAGATACTTTAAGCATCCAGACCTACTATCACATAATTATCATGACAAAATTATATTTTCAGAGTAGTCCACTAGGTATGACTTTTTTTTTTTTACTTTTTCTTTTTATTTTTTAATCCTTGGAGTGGTTTACAGGTAACAATATTGCTAGCAGATTAAAATTGCTTCTAGGATCTGTAATTGAATCCATATATTTCCTCTCTTCACCCTCAATTTTTAAGGTTTTGCAAGCTTTGATTTCAGGMACCTCTCACTTATTCATTTACAGCAACATGAAGTAGTATAAACCACACAAATTTTCCACAAACGGATGCAATTCCACAACCCTCCATGGAGAATGACGTGTATGCTCTGAATGACATCTGTAACTCTGAAAATGTAGTAGGGTGAAATGCAGATGGAACAGACAAGAATCCTCTGGTCTCAGTTCAAACAACAGGAAGGCATTCTGCTTTTCACTYGAAAAGGAAAAACCAACCCAAGTTGTTTCACAAGTTTGGAAATCCCAGTGAACTATTTGGGGATTMCGGTCTTAAATTTGCATTTGAACATGTAGCTCCTCCAGCAAGTCTGGGGCTCACAAATTGTGTAAAGAGACTTTCTCATAAATGCATGTGCYATTTTATTATCATGGATCAGTCTGACCATAAATGGCTGTAGAGTATTAAGGAGTTGGGAGTGCARTGATAAATGTGGTCACAATCACAGATTAACTGTTGTTTTTTTKGTTTTTGTTCAGCAGAGCTCCTGTTACTGAATTCACCATTCATCCCATTAGCAGAGCACTGCTCTCCTCTGCTGACACATGAAATACAAAGGATGGTGAATAAATTCTGAAGGATCATACAGGGAAAACCACAACTCTCCAGTTCTGTTTTCAATCATCACCAGAGGATAGCAGACTGTGCATGTGAGAGACCTGATGGAACCACAGCCCCCAGTAAAGAGGGAGGGACAAGAAACTCTGCACAACTTCTCAGCTGGGTTTTGGTGGAAGAGATATTGATGGGCATTCCCATCTGATGGSTTTCAGTGCTTTCCACAACTTTTGGGCAGAGGAGATTCAGGCTAGGGTCACCATTTTAAGACTAGAAGGTCTAATTCATCCTTTAAGAATATCTGTACTCAAAAACTATGATCATTCCATTAGACTGTTTTCACCAARGCTTTCTTGTGATGTTTCTGAAAAATTAGGATCCTTCATTTGCCAAGGAAGATGGGCTTATTTGCCTGTACACACTCTCATTTTAACTCTCACACAGAGCCAGTGACACCAGTGCTGAAGATAATGACACTGGCAAACAGGCAGACAGAATTAAGCTAGAATGTGCTCCACACTGGCTAGAATTAATACCAGCATCTTGATTATTCTTGGTTATTCCTCCCCAAAGGAATGGGAAAAAAAGATTTCCCTCCCTTCTCCGCTAAGAAAGTTAGCTTTCTTTTTTCTACTACATTTAAATGCAGAGTATATATACATATACATATATATAYATATAAACAAGAGTGAACATGGGGTCCACCTGCAATTCAATTAGTGATGCTGAAGCCTAAAAGGATACAAAAAACATGCACAAATAATAAACAGTAGCTCTCTTAAAAGGGCATATATTATTTTCTAATGACATTTTTTCAAAGTAGTCCTGTTAATTTTGGAGATATTTAAAAAATCTTCAAATGATTGCAAACCAGTCAAAAATGTGATGCATTCTAAGGGAATTTTGAATTAAGGAAAGTGTGAGACTGTAAAATATTTTCCCAAATATCAACTATGAATATAAATATCAAACAAACAATAAATATCAAACCACGGTGCTGAGAGACTTGTAACGCGTATAGACAAAGAAATAGAATAACCAGTTAATCATTTCCTATAACTAAATTTGTTTTAAAAGGCAATAGGAAAATATTTCTCTTGAGTTCCACTCCCTCCAAGTCAGACACACAAATTTTAAGGAGCCACTTCAGGGAGCTGACCCTGAAGAGCTCTGAAAAACCTGACAGACAATAGATACAAAGGCAAGTGCTTGAAAAGTCAAAACAATGGGCAGAGTCTAATCTGTACCTGTGTGAATTAGGGTTTGGAATCGAGTGTGATTTGTTTTGGAGTAACAATGGAAGCCATATCGCCAGCGTTGAAAAGAGGATGTAGAGGAGAATATTTTTATCAGCCCGGGGTACCAGATAACCAAACGGGAGCGGCAGGATTTGACTGGGTCTGCTCAGAGAGGGGAAATGCCAGGCATCCTCTTATCAATAACCTTGGGAGGAATGACTCGGGAAAGATGAGGGCTGCTGCAGCCACCTCCTTTAACACTTYCCTCTAATCCTCCCAACTCTGAGCATCCCAGCTACCTGTTGGAAAGACTGCCATGGAATATCTCTGAGTAGGAGAACCCACCTTTGAGGCAGCATTTCCCTCTGCAGCCATGTGGAATATAGGCCTATYGCTGCAAATAGAACTGAACAAATAATTGTTTTGCTGGCTCTTCTCCAAAGCCAAAAGTAATAGTTGTTGTGGTTTCTCTAAACCCTTTTTTCCTAATAAAAGGAAAACACTTAGTATTTTATGATTTTAGATTCTTTTGTACTTTAAAGGTTTCAAAAAGACTGCTTTGGAAAGAACTTTTTAAAAAGCCATCACTTAAAAAATAAGTGTTGCATTATTTTAGCTGATGTGATTTAAGCACATCTACACAAACTGGTAAATTGTTTCATCTGGAGGAACTCTAACCCCTCTCTTCATCYGACAGACTTTCCAGAATTTATGAGCACTAGGTGTATATCCTGGAGTTCACATGGCCAACTGGAGTTTTGCAGAGTAGGTTGGACCTTTGCTGGTTCAGATTTATTTGTGAACATTTGTTCCTTTATTGTCTTTGGTGATATAACCAACCACACTAATTTTGGATATAATTGTAGGTAAGCATGGTGTTTGACCATCTGTTGCAGTGTCTATAAAAAGATTTGTACTTATACAATACATTTAAATTCCAAGAAATAAAGAAGTTGAAGAACTAAGAACATGCCTGAAAAGGAGTTTTTATGAGTTCAAAACTTTACTCATATAAATGGACCCACTGTTTTGAAAATGGTTTTTATGTGACATGCTGCACATTTTGTAGTTGTTGCACAGTGTCATATTCCATGTGATATTGTTCTCCTCCTCTTTCTCTTCTTTAAATGTTTATATCTAATTTTTATGACCTTTTGGCTTAGATATATCCTGCTGAAGTTGTTGAATATATCACAGAGCAAAACAATAGCAACCAAAAACTCAGAATAAAGAATTGCATAACTAGGTTGTGTTGTAAAACTATGAAACAAACAAAACCCAAACCCATCTTTTGCTTTTGACTTTACTTCTGTAAGTAAATTYAGAAAATTACTAAGACAGAGAAAAGATCAAGGTAAGGAGTTAACTGTATTGTTCTCTTGCATGGAAAAATACTATTAGTCAAAACATACTGTGGATAAATCCTCCTACAACTGTGTACTAAAACACTACAGGAAGCAGAGTTATCATGAATCATAACACTAAACCTTTAGAAAGAATAAGTTKTTTTTTTTTATCACATGCTATTATTTCACATTAACCATGGTGAAGTTTCCTTTGCATTCATGAAGAATAGGAGAAAACAATTGTTTTAAGCCCTTGAAAAAATTGTTTTAAAAACTATGCTAGACCRGCACAAAATGTTTTTGTGCAATACTTGAATTGATTCCATTCACACAGAGATCCATGCTAGTCACCACTGACCTACTTTTATTATATATATATAAGTTAGTTAGTTGGTTGGTTGGTTTTGCTTATTTGTGGGGTTTTTAACAGGGATTCCTTAATTTTAACATACAAATCTGAAATAAAAAGTGCTTACATAGCCTGGCATRTGACCTGCTGCTGTCCCTTTTCTGTTTTTCATCAGAAACACCTTTTAGTAGAAACTTGGAAGAAGACAATAACAGAAAGTTTGGAAGCTTATAAAAACTTAGGAAAGTAGCAAATAAGACAGCAGATACACGTAAAGAAACAGCAAAACCTGGGACATCCCAGAGTACATCAGAGAGCCTCCAGGACAGGGGAAAGATAGAGAATTAGAAATGATTAATGCAGAGTGCACTGAAGGGATCTGAAACTGTGTCTACTCAGATAGCTCAACCTGCTCTTGAATTCTAAAATATTCCTTGACATACCTGCAGTTTGCTCATGGAAGTATCTTGTGTAATTAAGGCTTTGGTTTCCTGGGGATATTGGTAAATGCCCAAGACCAGAGGCTCAGTGCTCCCCATCGAGCTTCTCATAAATGACAGCCATTCAAGCTCTGAGCAGAAGTATCTACTAATCACAATGTGTCAGCATGAAACTCTATTCAGAAATCAAACTCATGTTAAAAAAACCAAAACAAAACAAAAAAAAAATCCACCCCCCACCAACTTCTAATTATCCATTCCCTTAGCAAACGCTGATCCACCGGTTACTAATTTTTAAGACTAGTAGTTCCATGCCATAACAATTATCTTAATTCTTTATTTTGATGCTGTTGCTCCTTATCTACCTCTTCAAACTTAAAAGCATGAATACTTTATTTCCTCTAAAAAAGCAAACCAAAACAAAACAAAAACCACTGGTCTTTCTCTGGTTACCCTCAGTAACTTGCAAGTCATTTCCCTAACCCTGGTAAATAAATTTTCTGAAAGTTATCAGAGGAACTGGCAGCCACTCCCACAGTCCTCTTAATCTTGGTGACATTCTTCTCTCTGACAGGATGCAGCAAGTGACAGTCAAGACTGCTCTATAAAACCAAAGCATGCAGCAAAGCTCAGGAGCAATAGTGCTCCTTTTTATAGGTGTAGTATAAATGTAAAACAATCATCACACTCATCGCTTGAAGGGATGAGAAAGCTGATGGTGTATGATGATTAAAAAAAGGTATTCTRCTCAGCAGCACTTAATTGTCTGGCCTTAAAGCTGCCTGGTGYATGTGGGGCAGCACTTCTGATCCGGAGAGCTGCCTGCTCTGCAGAAGCCTCAAGTGAGACAAAATTGCAAGGACAAGTTGAACATTTAGCAAGYTTATAAATAGAAATCAAGTTGGGGAGGTATATGGCACACGAATATAGAAAGCCAAGCCACTGAAAGGTGAGGTTTGGGAGATTCACACCTCCATCAATCTCTCAATAACAGAAAAAAAAATTAGTAGAGAAATTATTTGGAATCTGGATAAGTAAGATTAGAAGATAATCTCAAGAGCATTTTCAAGGATTATTTTGTTTGCATTACATCATAATATTTTAAAAGGTCCAGAACAGCTCATTCCAAAAAGCATCAAAAATGCAWTTCAGAGCTAAATTGTCACAACTAATGACACTGTATTTTCTGTGTGCTTGCCAGTGCTTATTTAAGTTGCTTCTGATCTGAATGCTTCTCAAAAATAACCCTGGTTACCCTTGGAACTTTGAGAGTTTGGMACTGAGAGCTTAGACAAATGGGAAAGGTAAGTAGTTGAAACACAAGAACAATGTTTTCTTTTAGCATTTCTAACTTAGCAGGAATTGATGGTTAGTTGTATTACAAGTCACTGAATCTTGATTTTGACCATTAAGCTTCCAAAAGGATCTTCATAGGAATCCAGGAGACCCCATAACTCAGAAAAAAGTAAGAATAATTGGCAGCAATTTGGAAAATGGCACATTTTYTCTACTGTTTGATTTATCTCATTGTACTAATCACTACCCTTCTGTGCAACTGGGAGATAGACAGCCAAAGAAACTGCTTCATTTGGAAATAGATTTGTTATAATTAAAAAAAAATCACTGAGCAATTGACTTGCTCTTTTTGCATGTAAACATCTCTGCAGATTAATTTCTGTTTCTACTTAATGAAGCAGGTTATTAAACTTGCTTATCAATTTTTTAAACACTTGTCATCTTTGATAATCTTAGAGGTGTTTCTTYTTCAAGCTATAATCTGTATGTCATTGATAAACCAATTACAGATTTCAGAAGTCAAATGATCACGAAAAATGGGTAATGAGTGGTAATAATTTCAAAACTCATACTTTTTTAAAAGAGCAGTAGAGATCAGGACGAATTTATGTACATTTCAACATAAAAATGCTAATCACACATGTCACCTTACAGCCGTAATGCTTCTATAGAGGTTTAGACTAGATGTTAGGAAAAATATATATATATATATATATATATCAGATGGGTTTGCACCAATTGATGTATAGGACCAACAGGTATGGACTTGGAGTTTATTGGGTGCACAGTTCCTAGGAAAGATGTTCCTCCTTTCAAATCAACAATAATATGGGCTGCACTGCTGACCCTGGGTACCACTTACATGAAAGTTATACCTCTTGGTTTGCTAGTAGGAAACACTAGATTAAAAGTATATATATATATTTTCTTTTCTTTTTTTTTTTTTTTTTCTAGTAGAAGCATTGTGTAGAGAAACAACTAAAGACAACTGCCTTTGGTAAGTTTGGTCTGATACAAAGTGACTGTGAAAACTGCTCTTAATCATGTTCCTACTATAATTTTCTACAGAAGGATCTAGTCTACTGCTATAGTTTTCAAACTCAGGTTAGTCCAGGGACTTCTCTGAACCCTTCCAAGATGCTTAAAGTATGAATAAATCTGAGRTAATGCTAATTCTGAATGTTTTCCATGCTAACAAAATGTTTTCTTCRCTGAGGTAAACAGCACTCTTGAACAAGGTCAAAAACACATTTAAAAATAATGGYTGCTTAAATCATTTAATGTGACATRACTTTGCCTSAGCTTAAGACCTTTTAAATCTTGAGATATTCACATTTTACTTAAGCATTGAGGGTGGATTTCAATCTAACACATTACATGAAAAACACATATTCTCTGCCACAAAATATAAAAGGTGTTATTTAAAGATAAATAGATAATAGGAGATTATAGCTTCCTTGTGAAAAACTGGTGAAGAAAAAGATAAAACTATCTCTTCCCTTGTCTTCTAAAAGGTTTTCYGCCAAGGTATCTTCAGCCAGAAGCCTCCATGTTAAGGACATACTGATTTCTAATAATGAAGGCACAATGTGAGGCTGCATTTGCAGAAAGACTACCCTGCATTTGATAAAACATATGGTAGCATATGGCAAACTGACATATGGTAAAGGATGACTGTGTATATGAAAGCTGCAATTTTCCTTCACATTATCTGCCCATGGTAGAAAAGGGGAAAAAAAGCRCCTCCTTTTCTCTCAGATATTTTGATAAAATCTTCCTGCAGCAAGTCTAACTTTATTTGTCTTTAATCTGTTGGGTTTTTTTTCACAATTGTAAATAAAGATCAAAGTTTGCTTCTGTGAAAACTAAAAAAAAAAAAAAAAAATGCAGCTAGGCAGATCAAACCACACAGGATTGAGCTAAGGGTATCCAGCATCAGATACGGAAGTTAGGCTTTACTGAAGCATTTGACAGTGAGAATAGGTGGGAAAATATGAAGAGAGAGAAAACCATGACCAGACATCCCTAAACAAGTGCACTGAAACTGGCAGACTTGGTTGGATATAACTGGAGATGAGAATTTGGCTCAAACTATCTTTGATATTTATTTTAAAATAAAGAACATCTGTGAAAGCTGAGAGAAGGAAAACATTTTCGACATTTTATATTTAAACATTTTGAGTAATAAAGTCCCACTCTAAGAACACAAGAAATGTCAAATGTGCCCTATAAATATACATATCTCAAAAGCAAGAASTGATGCAACTATAGCTATTATTTCCCTATTTTCTCTTCAATGTACATTATCTATATCACTATAAGGCAGCAGAGAACTGAAATTTTCAATTTCCTCAAAAAGGCAGTTGAAAAGTTTGAGGTGCATTTACTGTTAAAAGCTTCAGACTGAAATCTAACCTCAAAATTGCACCGTATACAATTATTTTTTGTATAGGATTAAGTGTTCTTATTCCCTCATTATGCATGCTATTCATAACCAGCATTTTATCTCTTCACTGTGGACTACAAAGGAAARTAAACGGACTAAATTAACGGCAATAATTGGCAACGATCCCACATGGKCTGTGGCATGCAAAGGGCTGCACACAACCAACACTCACACTTTCTATCTTTCTGGGCACAGCTGCAGTTAATACCCAGTCAACCACTGTTATTGTGTGCAGAGAGTTTCTAATATTCTCCAGATCCAGGGGGTTTTATTTTGCTGCATCTCAATGGGACTCTTGCACCGGGCTGAGGTTTACCTCATTGCTTCCAACCGACATAAAACTCTTCATGAATCTTACATTTCTTGGAGTGTCCTTTTAAACGCAGCCTTTATCACTTATTTAGACAGCGTGAGATATTTTAATTTCTGCCTACACTAAAGCTCACTGGCCATTGTGCTGGGGATATTATTATCTCAGCACCGAGCAAGCGTGACATTCTCCCTATTTTCTCCCTGCACACCCAGTAATGACAGTCAACTGCACGCTGCGTGCAGGTTTGAACGTGAGGCCACTCAAGTGTTCCGTCTTCCAGTGGGAGCAGAAGATAATTATTGTGCTCTCTCCTCTTGCCAGCACACACATTTTATTTAGGGGATGGTTTTATTAATAAGAGAGGAAGGGCTGTCCAGTGTCTGTTCACTCGACTGTACTGAAAGCGGAGTAATGGGGAGAGATCCCTTTCAGATCCCTCTTATGAGACCTCTTTCAGATCCCTCTTATGGCTGATCTGCTCTGAGATCCTCAACCACATTTTTCCACGCCCCAAAGGAGTGCCCTACACACCGATCTGTGAGGTGCTTTGTGGTGGAACTGCTGAAGCTGTTTCACCACATGCAAGTCATTCAATATTCATAAGAGAAGGGATAAGAGCTTGAATATGGATGTCCTGTATGAATTAATGCCTTAATTAGCAATCTGTAGTAATTCCTCTTGTATTTCTCCTTGCCTCGCCCAATGTGTAMGAAATTACTTGGACAATAGGGTGTMATTTCAGTTTTACCAAGACTATCCAGTTCTGGTTTGTGGGAGACCAGCATTAAGTGGTCAGTGATTCARTATTTTTAATTTATTGAGATTTAAATTTCAACTACAGGGTCTAATGGATTCAATACAATGAGATAAATCTGGTTTCCCACACAACTTCTAGCTCCCMGCTACCTTTCATCAGGTCCTGCACACGAGAGAAGCAGGGAACACTCAGTTTGGGAATTTGGCCAGGGCACAAAAGCTCTGCAGCGAAGAAAGAGTTACASAGCAATCACTGTTTCAGCAGACACAAGCTCGCTGCCAAAGCCAACAGATACTTCTCACATATGGCTGGGGGAAAGAATAACCTAAGGGAACAGATGGAAATCCTACCTGAAGAGCATATCAAAACACAGGCAAGCCAAGAGAGKCAAACACAGTCTTTTGTCCTGAACTTGTGGGGGCTCACACAACTTAGGAGTGCAGAAAGTAAGAATAATCTCCAAGTTTTGAGTCTGTGGATCCCTCTGCAAGATCCAGGTGCAAGACCATGTTTCCTCAGGAAACGAGGAATAAGGTCATTGACCTAAAGACCAAAGATAATCCATAAACTGATAAGTTACAGGCTCACAAAGAAACCCCTCACTGATTTTACATATTAACAACAGCATCAGTTAAATGTTTGAAATCTAGAAATTCTAGCAGCCAAATTTATTTGCTGCCCACATGTTATGAATGTACATTCAAAAGTGATCTTTATCTGACATAGGAATCCTAGGAAATTTTAATATTTCTAGAGGCTCATAAGTGTTTTTTGAGACTCACATCTGTCCATATCCAGGAGCCTGATGGATGCTCAGAGGTTTGAGGTGGGAACTGCTTTCTCAGCAAAAACCAYAGGACAGAAACAGCACCCTTCTCTTCTGGTTCAATTTGGAAAATTAATATACTAGATTTGCTGTAGTTAAGACTTCTTTAACTYCTTTCATCTGTTCTCTTTCATGACAATGGAATTAGGTCTACACAATAGAATAAAGAAACGAAGACATCCCAGGAGGAAGCTACTGAATGACAGTAGTTAATTGAGCTAAACTCTTTCTTTTTCCACTCACTTTTCCAATTTCCCAGCTGTTAAGCTTATTTTTTTTTTCAAAGGAAAAATTACTTTTCACCCTATGGGTTTTACTTTTATGATGATAAAAAAAAAGAAGTTAGATGCATAAAAGTTCCTACCTTGTTTGAAAGTAGAAGTTTTGTACGGGAAGAAGTAAAGAAGAAAAACACATGAAATCAAACCTGAACTTTGGCTTTAGCAGCCCCATGTCCAATACTACATCCCTGCCTGAGCATTTATGGATGCTTATCCACCCTCAGGTTTAAGGCTGGACTTTGTCTTGAACTTTGCAAATTTTGTTCCCCACATTTTTAACCAATTTCTTGAAGTCTTTCAAGGTGGACAACACATCATGAGACAATGGAGGACCTGGGGCAGCAAGGCTGAGATGCTGAAGTGACAGGAAAAGTATCAGAGAGCAGCAGCCTCCACAGGAGCTGCAGCATCAGAAARCCTCAAAGTAGTGTCAGATTTTAGCTCTTCAGAAAATGCTTGCGTAGTTCGCCTTTTCTTCCTCCCCCACTATTTAAAAAAGAAAATACCAAAGGGAGAAGCAGACATATGGAACAGCCCCTCATATTCTRTGAAGCTTTAGTTATCTACTGTGCCCTGCTTTTACTCTAATTTAATGTAATAAAGATGAAAAGAAGTCGATAATCTTGCATGAGGACAGAAGCTGTTGGTGGTTTGTAGTGTTCAAGATTCACTATGGCACTTACATTGCTGTTATATCCAACCTCTATATTGGCAACAAATAATAAATATGTTTTTACATATGTGTGTACATATATCAGTCAAAATATCTAACTTTTTTTTTTTTTTAATGAGAAGGGGTTTTTTCCAAATCTCAGGAAGAAGAATCACTCAACATTAAACCTTTGTGGAGAAGTTTTAAATCCTTCTACRAAGTATTAACAGTGCTATGAAAAGCTGGAAATCTGGTGACCTTCAATATCCCTTTTTGATTAATTAAAGCTTTAARTGCAGTCAGAGTCAACAACATGCCACTACTAGAAAGGTGGGGACATTAAATGACAAAAGTATACTCTCTATTATCCAGTGCCAAGGAAGGGAAGTGCTAGCAGTAGAGAGTAAGTTTAGTATTTTTGTATTTCTGTGCAAATTTAATATTATTGGAAGAACACATATAATGAAATATAGTCAGACAGGTGTTCAGAGTTGCAAAGTTCACCTAAATATTCTGATAAATCTTTCAGATGCTGAAATTAAATACTTCTATTAATCAAGATGGAAGAGTGCAGCAAGATTCAGACCCAGTTTCCAGCCTCTCTCACGTTCTCATTAGTGACTTAGATATTTGAGACCTACTGGGTTAAATTTACCCTTTCTACTGTGGACATTATTTACACTCAGACAGAACTCCCACTGAAATGAAATATTCCAGGTATTCCAGGTTTGTTCCAGGCAGCTGATCTSCTGTTTTGCTCCTACAACCCGTGGAACACCATCACCAATCTCTGCAAACCTACYCTTGCTGACAAAGTCAGCTCCATATGAAATTAATTTCCATGAAGACTTTGCATCAAAAATAACAGGAACTCAGTTTTAGGTCCAGAGACTTAGGGGATGATAGGCTGAACACTGATGTCTGAAGGACCAGCTAGAAAAGAACTTGGAAAATAATAAAAATGTCAGTGTTACAGATGTAAATACATAATTCATGTATGCTTACCCAAAAACTAACTTTGGCTTTAGCACACAATCTTCACACAAACCTGAGGAGAGAATTGTAACCAAATTCAATTTTTATTGTCTATTGTGCTTTCAGAGCCTTTCCAAAGTGCAGGGAAAAGGACAGCTTCTGCCTGAAATAAATAGGTAAAAATTCTGATCGCTGTCTGCATCGAGTTKTGTCACACCCCAAGTGTTGAGGCAATCCTTTGCAGGCTTCCCATCATAATTTCCMTCCTATGAACAGCCTTCATCCTTTTGCAGTGCAGAAAAAGCCCTCAACAAATAGCTTTGGTTGATTACCATAATATCATCTGCCAGCCCTATTATGTTGKATCAGCAGACACATTATAAACTTCTATTTTAGGTGCTAAATTTCCAAACTGTGAAAAAAGGCTCTGAACAGAAAGTTGATATTCAATAATGAGTAATTTCTGCGTACATTTAAAAAGAGCAGTGCATTCATATTTTAATACAAGGGGGAAAAATGGTATTTAATTCCTATTTCAAGACACATTACTGCATAAAAGCAATTGTACAAAGAATTTGTTTCCTTAATTTTTTTTTCCCTTTAAGAAGTAGTATTGAGGCAAGCAAGACTCTGCACATTGCATTTGTTATGCTGGAASTTTTTCTCACATCCAGGCTGTCTTTTTAGGTAAATCTCTAGATTGCCTGCACAGGAATAGCTCTGTACACGGTGCCAGTAAAGTTCTTTATTCCAATGAGCACAATATAATGACTAGGGAGTTTTGATGAAACAGTGAAGCCCTACAATATAAATCTTGGGGGTTTTTTCTACAATTCTTTAATATTTCTGAGGCTTTGAAAATGAAATGGCTGAAATAGTTATTTTTGAAAAATCCAMTTTCTAGTAGCTATTTTTATTTTTCAGATGCTGCAACAAGGGCTGAAATCCTGGCTAATCAAAGTCAGCTGAATTTTGCCATTGATTTCAGTGTAACCAAGATTTCACTTACAAAGTTTTAGATTAAAAAAAAATCTAAATGTAATAAAGATCTCTGACTAACAGCATATGCAAATCTGTTTGATAGATGACATATCCTATGTACCATATACACTACAGCTCATAACAGCCCAACAAGTACAGCCTTAAGCTACTGAGTAAGAAGTGATGCATCTGTTTCTAGGAACAGATTAAATGCAAAATATTGACATTTGTATTGGTCTATCAAATGTATAAGGTACATTTAAAAAAAAAAAAACAAACCCAATAAATTGACTTGTCCTCTATAATCAAGTTTCAAAATCTAGGTTTACTAAACTAAAATTTAATAATTTTTAAATGTGCATTAAGAAGATAAATCCTAAATTGAGCTGGCTGAGTGCTTCATGAGTGTTCTCTTTATCCATTTAGCTATAATAGAAAATGGAATTTATTGGCAAAAATAGTTGTCTGTTTTCCTCTTAATCCCATTGTGTACTCTTGTTTCTGCCAAAGCTTTCAGCAAAAATTTTATTTTTAGGTATTGTTAGATATCTTAGTAATAGTCTTGTCTACAATAGATATAAGACTAAATATCATAAAAAAGAAACTTTCTCTTTTAAAAACTACTGTCTATAGTTGAAATTAATAACAAATTTGGGTAATTGTCTGTTGTAATRAATGGAACTAACTAGTTTTTAAATGTGAATTTCACAAAAGTACATCCTCCAAACCTTTATAGAATGTTCTTCTGACAACAGTTTTGCAAGACCAAGGACAGAATACCACAGTGATGCTGAGAAATTTGCAATACTATGGTGAACTGGTACTAATTACTGTTAATGATGTAATGATTTTTATTTATAAATCACAGGATATATCACCAGAGGAACAAAAGGGAAATTTGGATGATTATTGTACCAAAGTGGTTCTACTTTGTTAGGCTAATTTAATTGAAATCAATATACAGCGATTTCAGTAAAAGCAAATGTTAAACCTTTRCCTCTCAATCCATATGCTTTTTGTAGAAGTAAAAATATTACACTGTCTATATAAAATCCTTGATAATTTACACTGCTGATTGGAGGAAAAACTTCACAAGGCAATACATATTGAGCTGGCCTATCTTTTAACAACAGTTTGGAGGTTTTTTCCCAATCTATTCTTCAGTAGCACTGTATTTTATGTCTTTACCATTATTACAGAGGATTAGGATGAATCTGCTGTGCTGACCACTGTTAAACTGATCTAAATAGTTTGGAGAATCTAAAAATTCATCAGACATTTTGATTAGATGTGTAGCAAGCACAGATGGTGATAATTGAGCTGATACAATGCCCTGAAAATTCAACTAAGATACAAAAACATTTACCTAACCCTGCCCAGCCAGGTAAGTGAGGTCCAGGAAGGCCCAAAATTACCTATTTAGTAGGCAGAAAGGAAAATTTTGTTCAGGAAACATCTAAGGAGAGCTCCAGGATTTAAACCTGAGAACAAGTCTTTCTCTTTAAATCAACCACGATTATTAACATTGTATGGTAGATTTTTGGTRTGGTTATCTATTATCAAAACAATCATTTTGCAAAAGATTCCACAATCTGTTAATTCTTGGAGCTTTGTATTTTCTCTCTCCCTCCATTTGCTATCTTGAAACAAAAGTAAATATAATAATATGCAGGCACTAGGGTTTTTTTATCTTTTTATGCATTTAATCCATTTGCAACCCTTGACATTTGTTGGCTCCTGAAAGCCAGAGTGGAATTTACACATGCATTAACACTGCACCGATTTAGGTTTGAAAACTTCTAGTAAAAAATCCTCGAGGGATATCTTCCCTCTCCCAAACCCATATTACCTGAAATTAGAATCAAAACAGATTGTGGCCCAAAATCATGAACCAGTTTTAGCAATTAYAGTTTTCATGTTGTAATAAAACTCYGCCTAGATCAATGTATTCACTGAGGAACTGTTCAGTTGTGTGATAAGCACTTGTGAGTGATTTATTTGGAAGCCACTGGTAGAACAGGATCCATCACATCCTGAGGAAATTCACTGACAGGATCACCACTCGGAAAATGTAAGGTTTCCATCAATTTCTAATAAAATGCAACTGAGAACAACAAGGTTTCAGGAGTGGTTGCTTGAGACAAGATCTTATTATTCCTTTGCACCTAAACACAACTGATGACGAATATCAGAATTTCTTTCTTGGAGATCATAAAAAATGYAAGCGATTGAAGTCTGGTGGCTTTGTGGCTGAGCCAAGACAATGCTCAGGTTGCAAACCAAGCACTAAAAACTGCTGCTAAAAATACTTTGAGAAAYATGGTGAGAAATTATTTTTTTGCAACTCAAATTAACTTTGTTCCTCTGATAGATGACTGAGTAAGCGGTGTTCTAAGAGCAGAATAAGACTTGATATAACCAAATCTTACTATCTCTTTCCTGATTTGATTTTTTTTTTCATGGCAAATTAAAAATTAATCAATTGATAAAACTTTTCATATTAATGCATCCCAAAGGCTGATTCATTGAATGGAATAACTAAAAAGCATAATGAATTGATTGGTCCATGCTGAATCTTTTGTCACATGAGTCTTACATAGTGAGTAGGTCTAATTTCACACCACGGGTGGAGTTTCAAAACAAGCCACAAATATTGCAGCAAAATTTGAGRATGTAAGCATTGTGTRGTAGAATCCCATATCTGAGYTTCAAGGAGAYTCCTCYAGATGGAAGCAACACAAAMATACTTCTCCAAAACAATCCCCARSTGGAATGGTGGTACCATTACATATKCAGTCAAATATTCAGATTTTGTCATAGCATTTGCCGGACATAAACCCCAGTAAAAAGCCTTCCAATCAAAACAAACCAAAATTAAAACATAAAAAAAAATACATTAAGTGATTAATCAAAGGAATTACAGTCCATGGATGCTCTGAAACTCATGTTTCTACCCYGGTGTTCCATTATACAAAACAATACAGATGGAGCTAACCAAGGAGCAGGCAGTTCCATGCTTGCTTTCCATCAGCTAATTGTAGGGAATTGCAGTATCCTTTGAAGTACAAATGGCATCTTYCCACCTGCTGAGTTTAATTTCAGAGTCCAGCACTATCATTAACAGAATTTTTTTTTAAACTGTGTACCATCTTACATTCATTCTCATCAAAACCAGAAAGCTTTTCTCAACAGGCATGTGTCTTTACCTTCCCCTAAATAAAGCAAATCATTCATCCAAAGGATACATGAACGGTGGGTAGAATGTTCAAAAACTCTTTTTGGAGCGTTTTAAATGTTGCTACTGTCCTTATGAATGGGAAAGATAGTTTAAATACCAGTGTCTGCAGCTATGCTCAGAAGTGTCTGAGGCATCCAAGCCCTTGTTTAACTTCACAGGCATCCTCTTCTTTAGTGCCACCGTTGCTTTTAAACAAGTCAGATCACTAAGGCAGCTAAAAGCATGTCCAGGAAATGTGTTCTACCAGAYCATTTGCATGTGCAGGAGATACATTTTCACATTCCAAACAGGATTTAGATTAAATTTCTTTTTAGATTTACCAAAGTCYAAGCATGAAAAGGAGAACAGGATTAGAACTGAACCATGTCATCCTTGCAGCGCAGAGAGTCCACATCACCTCCAAAGTTTAGGTCAGTTCATATGAGAATAAAAATTGCATTATTCAGCTCTTACTAGCTAGTCAGTAGAAATAAAAACCTTTCCTAATGTCATCTTACTCTGTATTGATTCTTCTCCTCTTGTCCCCTTTTCAGTCCCAGCTCTCCCTTACATAAGCATAATCAAATTACAAGAGCACTATCTGATCAAATTCTACTTTGCCCATTCTCAGCTTCATCCCTATTATTAGCSTCTCCCCAGTGCCTTTAATTTAATGAAAAGCCCTGCAGCCTAAATGTCATTGCTATTCCAGATTCCTATTTTAAATCTCCAGGCCCTGCAAGGCCTGACAGAAGGCACCACATGAGCTGGGTGGAGCATGAGCTGATGAACACAGGTCTGGAGCAGGCAGGAACGGACCCAACACCTGAGCAATCACTCTCTGAACACAGCAAAGCAAAGCAAAGCAAAGCAAAGCAAAGCAAAGCAGGAGGGTGTTTGTCCCAAAAGTAGTGGGACGAGGTATGGAAGAAAGGTTAGATGATTGCAAATTATAGTGAGCATTTCTTAAGTAAAAACAAAAACATTAAATCTTTTTTTTTTTTAGATTTTTATTATTGGGTTTTAAATAGCTTTATGATTTATTTTTTTTTTCCAATTCGGGGACAAATAATTCCTATGTTGTAGATTACTATTATTTTTCAATCTTCTACCCGTAAGCCTGAGATACAGCTGTATCTCTGTGGGCAAAAAATTAACACCTGCAATGAAAGGCAGGTTCACTTGGTACAGTTCTCAAAATGCTTGGTTTTATTCACACAGACATTCTTACAATCTTAAATGCACCAAAAAAATACCTGCTAATGCAGGTAATACGTTTTGTACCTAGTTGTACAGGGAAAAAAAATTACCATTCAGTGAAAGCCTTGTCAAAGATGAGCTAAAAATGTATCCCTCTGCCTTTTCCTCTGGCAATTTGGACATTCATGTCAAAGTTATGTAAGGGCCAGAGATAAGAAAATCCACATATGGTAATTCATACACCCAGTTTACTACAACATATGGCACAGGATAACGGGAACATGTGTTCACTGCCCTTCCCCCTTCCTTTTTTATTTTTTTTTTTTAAATTTGGGATCCTTATAAGTGATTTCTGAATGTCTGGGAAGTTTTATGTATGGAAAGCATAGCAGCTAGTAAAGAACTCATTAAAAAGGACAAGTGGAGTGAATCCACACAGGAATAAGGGAGATGGTTAGCTAGGCTGTTCACAGAATGCTAGTACAAAATAAAATGATCTTTTTGGTGAATTCTATCAGTGAGAGCAGGCTCYGTGGTAGCACCAATCTTTAGTCTGTTAGCTCCTCTTTGGTGATTATTTTAYAAAGCTTTTTAATGAAAACTGAGCAACTTTCTGCAAAGCCCTTCCTAGAGCAGAAATCTGTTGAATAGATGGGATTTTAAAGTTCTACACTTAAGTACATCACACATGCATCATTTTACATACACCATTATATATGTGATATGTGAGTATCACAAAGACATGAATTTCTTGCATGAGTACCAAAAAATTGCAGTTTTCCCTAAAATTTAAGGTGTAACTAAATGGTATCTTAAAAAAAAATGGCATCCAAACATAGAAGGAAGCTCATCAGCTGACTCRTTGCATGACAGACCCAGAGGCAACTCCAAAGCATCAACAACTGCCTGAGGAGACTGCCAAGGAGCCAGCTGCTGCTACTGGAAAATCTTCCAAAGCTTTGCATCTGTGTCCCATTACTGCTGCCCAAAAAAAAATCCACCACAGTAAACAAAAACAACAATGATAATAATAATAAACAACAACAACAAAAATTTCATATTTGTTGTGAAAAACTTTTACAATGTTATATAACACAGTACATGCATCAGGGCAAGATGTATTTTTTTCTCACACATATTCCTATACTGTAATTAATGTGATGCAATGTGTTGCTCCTGACTTGYCTCTGGTGCCTTCCATGAACTCACAACATCTGAGCATTTAAGGCATTAAGGAAACCATTCAGGAAGCTAATCCTGGATGTGTAGTGGCATTTGAGACACCTAGGTCCCAGCTGCCACTCCTGAAAGACAYAGTTGTCCAAAAGGTTGTGCAGATATTTAAAATCACTTGTGACTGTTAAATCATTGTCCCCTCTCAAGTAGCTGTCATGTGTTTTAGCAACAGCAGAAAAGTTGGACTTCATGCAASTTTTACAGGATTTAGAGGTGAAAATATATCTCTGAGTCGCTCTTTCTCAGTCTGCTCTTGAGTGGCTGGATCAGCGTGGTGGCAAAACATAAATAGACAGGATAAATACCAAAATGRGATTCACTTATTTTACTTATTCAGCAATAAAATCCCTTCTCTAAATACAGGAGTGCAAATTTAAGTAATTAGAATAACGCCCTCTCAAAGAATGCTTCTGCAAATTATTTCAGGTTGAGTTTCTCATTATTAAGACTGACAAATGACCTGATGACAGTTTTTTCACTGTCATCCTTCAGAAATTATAGAAATAGTTGGAATGATGAGTGATCAATCAATGATTGAACACCCAGAATGTTGCAATGGGATATACACTTCTGGTACCTGTGATCTACAGCGGCACAAGACTCAGCAATGCAGTATTTAATCAACCTCCCTGTGCAATCCCTAAAAAAAAACAAAAAACCAAACTATCAAACCAACCTAATATGACAAAAAAAAACCCCAACAAAACTATCTTATACATGAACAGAAAATATACTGGTGTGGGTAGTTTTATTTTCCTCAAATAAAGTAGGTTCTCTCTTGGCAAAGCATTGTCTTTTTTTAATACTGTTGGAAAATCCAGACAAGATTAAGGGAAGAGAAAAATCTGTGGTGTACGCGAGGAAGAGTTGGCAATGCAAATGCGTTCTCACAGGAAGTTTAAGAATTTTTTAGAGTTTAAGAAGAGGGTGTTTTTCCTGCAAAACACAGAGCTAGAAAAATGCTCCTGARTTGCAGGTTGCTTAAAAGAAAATATTTGCTTACGCAAACTTTGGCAATTCTGTTTCATGAGGTTTGAAAACTGAGTCATGCGTCTACAGCACGTGGAGATGAGGGTTCAAGATAGAAACGTGTTTGGCTTGTTTGGATCAGAAGTCTCCATGGGAAGCCTCAATAAGGTGAACAGAGCATCRAGTATCTGAAAAAACTGACACTTTYATCATTGATGAGGCTGATACTCTGATATTAGGTGCTTTAGGAATAACGTAGCCAATCCTTTAAAACCTGCAGGAAATCAGAAGGGTACATTTTCTTGGGTTTAAGGTCCTACTTTATTGCTTTCTCCTTCCATGTAGAGATTACAGGCAACATTCAGAAATGGCTGAATCTGAAATAATTCCTGAGTTAAGTTTTTTAAAAATTTGGAGATTTTATGCAAACTGGATTCGTTTTAGGTTCTCAAATCCTAACTCATTGAATGATTTATTCTAAACAAGGATACCCTTTCTTTCCCTCCCAGATGTTGGTAGTATTTGAGAAAGGGTTTTAAATGAGCCTTTTAAAATGCTACATTATCTTTCYTGAAGCTTCACTGTGAAGTCTGATGAGCGGAGGAACAGTGATTAATTGTAGTTTGCTGTCTTGCATTCCAAAATAGCAATTTTCCAATTTAAATCTCTTGTATATTTTTGTAAGAGCGTAATTTATATTCTCCCTCCTGTGACTTTCCCAGTTAAGACACAATTTAGATATAATTCCACAATATTAGAAGTGGGGGAAATGAAGCTCCTTTTACTGAATATTCAAACAAAGAATGGGTTTTGGGCTATGCCATAAATCATGCTTGTCAGATCCTTCAAAGGAATTATTCTGTACAACTACCTTGTCTATTATTTAGAAAGCACAGACACTGAACAAGATAATTCAGCAGTACTGTATCTGATTTACATATGGTTGCCTCCCTTTAATCTAAGGCTCTGAAAGCACTATCTATTTTCAATTTAACTTCAAAATTGTTAAATTTTATTTTGATTGCCTCATAATTGCACTGCATGTGCATATTTAGAGCCTTTTGGGCTYCTGCTCAAAGATGATCTGGGGGTTTGATGATAACTAATGAACCATGGCAACCAAGTGCTGCTGAACTCTCATATTCAAGACACATAACTCACCATGAAATTACTGACACTTTAGGTTTGGCCCTTCTCTTGTTCTAAACACTTCTCAGGAAATTTCCTAATGGAAATCTTCCATGGAAYCAAGAGACTAATTCACAACAGACAACCAAGCATAAGGTAGCAATCTTCCAACTCGTTCCAGAATTTCACATTTCAAGTGCATCTTTAATAATACATTAATGTCCAAACCTGCCACTGGAKCCTCCATGTCAAGAAACCACCTATGATCCACTTTACCACAGAGATACTTTCCAGCAGMATTTTTTTCAAGTCATTTGTAATAAGAAACATGATGGCAGATGGAAAGCTGAATTCATTATTTATAAGAATATACTGGTAAGTGAAATCCAATTGAAAACTCAAGAATTTTAATATGCAATTATGATGTTAAGTTCTCTGTTTCTAAGATTTAGAAGATTTTGACCTCTTAAACCACTGCTTACATAGTGAAATATCAATTTGCAAAAAAACAATCCAACCAAACCAAACCAAACMAAAAAATATTAATAAGTAGAGGTTGTTCTACATAGGAGAAAGTWAACARTTGCAAAAAYAGAGAGARAWTGAGATTTGAGYCAATTCTTAWTATAGAGCTTTGTTGAAGGGAAAGATGAAAACAGTAATAGTTACCAGCTGGAAAGCTTAAATTGGGGAAATACTCTGGAGTATGTGTTGATTGTATGCATTAATAATAATTAGGACAATTGTTCAGAAATTACCACTTAATTGTTTACTTTCTTTAAGACTTAAAGGCTTAAAATTTCATGTAGCATTGAAACTTGTGCTATGCATTGCCCACTAAAATTGTAATTATAGCAAGAGAGTGTCACTTTAGTGAATCTGTTTGGTGAAATCAKCACAGATGTGGCAGAGTTTGCTTCAGACTGGACTATTCAGATTATTTGGGTGCACACATAAATACAGGTTTGATTAAAGARCCTGGGCACCTACAGGGCTTAACAATAACCTCATTAATTTGTTTAACACTAGCTGGATTTATTTGTATAAATTGCAGTCACACCTTTGATTCAGATTCATAAATCCATTTATTAGAACTTCAGTCTCGGGTGATTTAAACACTAAAGCAACCCRCAATGGGATGCAGATACCTGAAAGACATAAAACCTTACAAAAATTATTCTACAAGTCAATTTTTATAGTCAAATAAAAGTTTAAAAGTAAATCAAAGAACACAAGTAGGATTTTTGCAAATATTTAAGTATTTATTATTAAGCCAGTTGGAGTTTGGTTCTTTTAAAAGTCTCACTAGGTATCTATAAGCATCTTTAAATCCATAAGTGTACTTATTTTTCACTCTCCTCCCTCTCTATTCAAAAATAAAGGAAGGCCTGAAGTGCTTTCCCCCTTGGAATGATTCACCTCTGTATGTAATTCTTGTTATTTCCTATTAAGCATTAACAAACCCCAAGGGGACTGTTCCAGAGGCTTGTAAAAATAATAYGAAAAAAGAAAAAATTTTCCTTTGGAAAGACCAGACTGTACCAGAGTTTCAAGTTTCATTCCCAGCTTAGAATTTTAACTCCTGTTTTGTGTAGTCAATGGCCTCAATGTACATCTTCAGGACTACATTTTTACATTTTTAAAATGCTGCTAAACATTACTTTTTGGGGGCGTGGGTTGTCAGGGGGATGAGCTGACTCTTTTTTTAAACACTTGTGAAAATCCTGGCACTCCGTTGTTCACCACAAGCTATGGAAACGTCGCTAACYACTCCATTAGCTTCTGTTCTGGAGGTAAAATGTCAATTTTCTGCACCTCCACACSTTTCTGATGTGCATCTAAGGGAGCCTGTAGCAAAGATGTTTGGTTTAGAAAAAAATTAAATGAGGCAAAGACATCATCTGGAGAGTGGGCTTAGACATTTTTAGTTTTCTGTGAAGGGGACATACGTATTTGCATCATGAATACATCTAATTCTGAGCCATCATTAGCCAAACAGGGATACCCCTCCAGGAAAGGCAATCCCTGACTGTCTGTCCAGGTGTCATAGCACCATGCAATGACATCTGAATGTCCTCACCACTACTGTGGGCAGCAGAAACACAAATTATATTTTTCCTTTCAGCTTAGAAAAAACTCACAAATGCATATGCAGAAGAAAAGCTAATTACACGAACAAATCAAAAAGAATAGTGAAAGRTGTATTTGGAATGAAAACCTGAAATTAAGCGAGAAAACATGAATTATTTCCTAGTAGAAAGCTGCAGAGTGCACCTCCCACTAGCAGTTTTGGGAATCTTTTCTGTACTGTTCTAAAATTGATAAATAATGAACTTAATTTTGTACACTGGAAGCTTCCTGATTGCACATGCAGTGGTATCCAGTTCAATCCTGTTTGGTGTTTTCAGGTGAAAGCATAATCCCAAAGTACTGGCCACCCAAATAACCAGAGCAGAAAAGCAAAATGACAAATAGGTAAGGCATATGCATCCAGAAATTATTTTTGTTAACCAGACCTCAAAGGCAGTACGGGGATTTTTCCTAAAGAACAATCCCGACCTTCATGTGCAAATAGACAACCTGAGTTCTTTAACAGACAGCTAGGGAGATGTTTTTTACTTGCACATRCTGTTTTTAATCCAAACAGGAGATACATTTATAGGCAGGGGGGTGTGAGCTCACAGCTCAAAACAGGTGCATCTCCTCATTCTTTTGTGTAACCAGAAAAATTCTCCATGGCACTGCAGATCTGTTCACCAAAATATGAATTTCAGCATCTGTCACAGCATGCAAAACTTTCAGGTAGATACTGAAGGAAAAAGCAATTTTTCCTGTGCTTGCTGCAGCTTTGTATCACTAATGAAAGAATATGAGGGAACAATCTTGCTACTGTACATCAAAAGAGCTTACTGTCTGCTCCTTGAAGTGTTTGGATGTTAATAAATGCTGAAGTCATAGGTAACCAGACAGGCACTGCACAGAACTTCAGTCAGTGCCTTCTGACGTCAAGAACTTCCTTGATAGTGATAATTAGCTTTAAAATATTCCTCTGAGATCCTGAGATTCAACACTTCACTGTGACRGCTTCTGTACTGCACACGGCAGTTGTTCAGGGCAACTGGAATTCTACTCCCTGAGCAGCCACAACCTACTTTTTGTTTCAATTTGATCAGCAGAGTGGTTGCCAGCAAAATCCAAGTTAGGTATTAGCATAAATACATTGAGATCTGAAA
Source organism: Malurus melanocephalus (assembly GCF_030028575.1). Lineage (NCBI taxonomy): Eukaryota > Metazoa > Chordata > Aves > Passeriformes > Maluridae > Malurus > Malurus melanocephalus. The sequence goes on along the minus strand of NW_026623407.1, from coordinate 869,112 downwards.
GGGCTCCTATATGCAGCACATGTAAATTATTTACATCCAGGCAACCCAAGTGACTGCAGACATTGTGAGGAGCACAGCTGCTGCTGGTGCTGGAACCTTGAAGCTGTTTCTTAATATGAATATTCATCATTACACTCTTAGAGGACTGCAGGGGAAAACACAGTCAATAAAAGTATATTCTRTGTTTTGTAATCAGTAAACAACGTAAGCAAAATAGTATGTGGAGGGTATAGAGCAGCTGCTCTTTCCAAATGAATGCCTCATTGTGAAATATTTAGACCTCAGCACTATGATTTCCTTAACAATTCTTTTTCTTGTTATGGTAGATTGGATGTCCTTGTGCTTTATTTAGGTTTTCTTTTTTTTCTCTTGCACTCACATGTTACCAAAGGGTCTAAAGCAAACTGTCATGGGATGAGAGATTCAGATAATGTATCTTAACAATAACAACTTACATTTATGCAATGCTTCTCATCCCAGAGCATCCCTAGACACTGTGGTTATAGCATATGTGGGAATTTCCCACCGATAAGCAAAATACACTTTTGGCAGARGTAATTCATTTGCCACTGACACTTTGCATTGATGGAGGAACCAATAACATGTGCACAACTGTTCGAGTCCTGGCCCTCAGGCAGAAGAGTGGTTTGAGCACTCAAAGTGAGTTCTGGAACCTCACCAGTGAACTCTGTTATATCACATTCTCTGTTATATATCCACATATCTGGAAGTCAACATTCCAGAGCTCAGGGCCTGCTATCCATGACATAAAGCACAGATGGAAACAAGAGCTCCTTGCAGCACAGAGGGGATCCAGTGATTGTGACTGCACAGGTRACTTCCTACACATGGGTGCAGTCTGTGTGCAGTCCAGAGTAACTCATCACAACAGGGCTGCCAAATGGCAACAGGCATTTGCTTTCATGGCAGCACCTACCAAAATCTGCATTATAGTGAAAATTCTCATTCTTACATCTCACTGTGCMTTTGAATATTCCAGTGTCTGCATCCATAAACACAGTGACCACAGAACCAGCACTTTTTAATAGCTTCATTCCTGCTCATTTCATATTGCTGTTCARAAAGAGATTAGGTCTGGTTAAAATATATTCTGTCCTGAGAAACAAATACAAGCAGTTTTATCTGTGCAACAATAAAAAAGATAAATTTTACTATTCCAAATAACTTCTAAAGCCTCTACAGGGATAAAAAGGCACTATTATTGCCAAAACTACTTTTTATTTTCAGAAAACACATTACAGTGTTTAAAAAAATTGTTATAGATATGAGTGAGAATGCCTAAACATCCCACTGACAAATTAGAATCATAATCTTTCAGCAAAAAATATTAGGATGCATATCTTCTTATTATCCCCAAAAGAGAAATGTGCTTATATAACTTCAGGTATTGCAGTGATAAGAAATTTTTATTTATATTTGTAGAATGGAATGTGATTCCTTGACATACTAAAATATTAAATACAAAAAGTACCATATATGTGGCGCTAACTGCTGCATGAATCTTTCCAGCTGAAAAGGTAAAAAAAAATCTGTGCAAGAAGAAAATATTGATGTTAACCAGGAGAAAACGGGACTGAGGTGCTGAACATCCAAAAGCCATCTGATCTCAAAGCACCATGACTTTTTTTTTTCTTTTTTTTTTACTGAATTAGTTCACCAGCTTTTATTTATAAGGAACCAACAGCTGTTGTCACCAGAGAGTACATTCTGAAAGACAAAGTTCTTGGATCATTAATTTGCTGGGAGCTTCTTTGATAATGCAAATATTCAGTGAATGGATATTTTTTGGGCATATCTTGGCACCACTGATTCACCTCTTGTCATTTTGTTCTCCTAAATCCTATCTACATATAAAGGTCATGAAAAAATCAGTGTGTGGAAAGCTGTGATTTCTCAATACCCGTTGACAACACATTAACGTTCTGCCAATTTTACTATCTGTGATTCCTCCCCAAAGTGTTTACAAAGAATAACAGAGGGACACAGACATAAAACAAGAGAGAGAGGGGGAAGCTACAAACAAGCCAACTAATTGTTCTTGACCACGTTTTTGCTTTTCCTGTACTTGCTAAATGTTTCAGGCAAGCTTCCACCCTGTATGAATTCCAACACAATTTTCCATMCAATGGGCAYRTTGAGCAACACCCACTGGACCTTCYAAAGTCAATCACACAATCCCACTGCTCTCCCACCACGCTGGGAGTGACTTTTTGTCTGGCATTGCTCATTACACCCTAGACAATGAATTTCTGACCTGCACTGAGAGTAAAGTCACATTCCYAGCCATCAGGAAACGCTGACAGAATGCTGAGCTCCATGCACAGCAGGCTTCCCATGCTGCCAGATGTTCCGATAGATAGTTAATGGCTGTGACATTTCATTTTTATTTATTTAGTCATTGAAGGGAATTATTACTATTACAGATAATTTTCAAATTATTAGAGCACACCAAATGATGTTTTTCTTCGTTTTTTCGCTACTAAATGGTAGCGACGTAGAGCATCCAATACAGCTTTACATCTGCCGTGTCTCAAAATGCAACTGAGGAATTAAAATTAATAAATAATGGGCTTTTCTTGCCTTGACAAAGRAATATAMTGTAGCTCTCCTTTWTCTTTGCTTTAATTTTAGAGAGGTKAAATGCTRCAAGGSATAGGTATCATAAGGAGGCAGCTGGATGAAAACCAAAAARGCGACTCAGCCTGAATCTTCTGTAATGGGTTTTGAAGAAGGTCTTTCACACTTTCTGTCTTTACAGTTACTGTCCCATTTGGGGTGGGGAGGGTGAGGGGTGGGAATTTAAACATTTCAGATGTTTTCCTGGGGGAATAAATTGAGAAAAGAAGAAATATTTCTTTATAATGTGGATATTTGCACACACAATCCATATCCTTTTGTTTGTTTRTTTTAAACCCTGGTGATAATGGTTTTAGATTTTAGTATTTACTTCAAGAGCTTGGAATGTTTGTATTTGGGTAAGCAAAAAAGCACAGGTTTTTTGTACCTACAATCAAATGAAGGCAGAGCTACACTTGTTTCCTGAACCTTTCAAAAGAACATTAATGTAGGTCTATGCATTAYAAATATTGTCAATCACAATGAAGGATAATCTATTAAATGATATGATTTTAACTGCTTTAATTCCTTTTAACAACATAAAGCAAATATTTAATTATGACAAGTGGCTAATCTGTTTCCTCTATTTTGTCTTAAGCTTATGTCCTTTGTTTTAGAATTTTCATTTTCTGAAAAATAGTTTGTAGCTACCTGTTCCTTATCAGCAACTATCCCTCTGTTATCTGCTTTCTCTTTAATCTCCTATACTTGCTGTTCTTTTTCTCTCCCTTTATTTTCACTTTGCCCATCCCTGCTCTTCCTTCTCCACAGCAGCTTCTTTTCTGATCTGTTCTACAGAAACTTTCTCTGTAGCATTTACAAGCCCTCATTTTCAGCCAGATGTTCTAAGCATATGCTGAGGTGCCTCATGATTCAGGGCTTTACAGATGTTACGGAATTAAAATTCTCCTAACACTCCTTTGGCATAGCTCATTACAGACACAGAGGCTGAGAAGCTCCGACCTCCAAAATATGAAGGAGCTCTACAAAGGCAGATCTCAGGTTTAACTAGGATGTTTAGAACTAAATTTTCAGCAGTTAGAACCACCTTGACAAAAAAAAAATTTAAAAAAAAAAATCAACTTTAACTGCTTACAGTCCACTACACAATGGAATAAAAACAAACCAAAACCCAAAACAACTTTAGGCTTACTGGAGAGAAAAACATTTATTTTTAACTGAAACGGAGCCTCAAGTACAATTGAAGATTAATTTTAAAAAGAATAAGTTTTAGAAAAACATTTCTGAACAAAATACAATTGTTTTAATAATTTTTTTTCTATTTTCATAGCCAATTACAGCTGCCAATTTAGCAGAGCCACTCAAGATGCAAGATGTTTCATTAAAGTAATAAAGAAAGGAAGACAATGATGTAAGATTGTTGAAGATACAGGTTGGCTGATTCTCTCTGCAATTAATGAATGAATTAATTAAACTTGACAAAAACCAAAATGCACTAGACAGCTCATCCAAGAAGCAGTCCTGATTTGGCAGATGACTGTAACCCGAAGAGCATCTGAGGTTACTCGAAAACTAACTGGTCAAAAGAAAACATTTACGCCGCTGGGGCTGGGACTTGARCATTTCTGCTTTGGTTACAGCCACAAACAAACACATTTGAGTGWGTGAAGCACAACTTCAACATCAAGGGGAAGAGTTTGGGAGCCAAAGTGCCCTGGAACACAAACTCATCAAACCTGCAGCATCCATTGCTTTTTCTCACAGGATTTTCTCACACACACACACRGGACCATGGAAGATGCTCACCATGGAACTATGAAGCTCTTGGCTGCTGCAAGTTTTACATCTAAGATGAGCATCTCTGTGCATCAGCTTCAGTSTGAGCTCTAAATTTTCCTCAAGTTTGCTGGCTACGGGCTTGATTGTTTAGATTAAATCTTTCTTTAAACCCCAATTTGGGGAAAAAAACCCAAGAATTTAGGTGCTAATTTCTCAGCCCAGCCAGCAGCTAATTAACCTGAAAGGAAGCACAGAACAACTCTACTACACAGTGAAAAGGAATGCCTCAAGAGTTTCAAAYATATGCCTCAAGAGTTTCGAACTATAATCCTGTTTGCAGGCCTGTTGTGGTTTTTGGTATTGTTTCTTGATATTGTTTTTCCGTGGCAAAGTTGTTTCAGAACAAACTTCATTAATTTTGCACTGAGAAATACTTCACAGACATGTTTGTCTATAATTACAGTAATTTCTTGCTAAGACTGATGCTTTCTCTAAATGACAAATTCTTACTTTGAGTGACAAGTGATTCTGAGCAATTTGAGTGCTCGCAGTGGTCTGCTCGCACTCCCTACACAGGTTTGTTTTCCCATTTGTCTTATATCCACCTACTAAAGAAAACACAAAGCAGATTAAGGATTTCAACCTTGACTTTTTTTCATTTTTCAGAAAAATCATTGCTTATGAATATTGTGGATCTAGSGAGTTACACTTCAGAACTTCACACAAATGCTTTTAAGAAAGACACCACCACATTCCCCTGCGAGCTTCCAGGCTGTTACATCTAAGATAGCAAGGCAAGTAAATAACATTCTTTTTAATACCTGATAAATGTTACAAAAAGCAGGTGTGCACAGGGCTGAGCAGTAATTGGTGTGCAATACTGACACTCTCATGAAGGCAATTTCAATCAGAGTCAGAAGCCATCAGGCTGATGGTGGTAATTGATGACAGGTATTGATGACAGATATTATCTCACTGAGGAAAGAGCTGGTCACGGCTGTCACCATGATGTGATTCCCTGCTCTGTGGAACAGGGCACCCAGGAGGGGATGCTCCACAGGGGGCACCCATCACAACTTTCCTGCTGGCCACTGGAGAATTTCCCTTTCTCTATCTGCCTGCTTTTCCCTACGGCACTACAGACATAGTTGGATGCCATCATCTACACACCCCTGGAATAAAAAAAAAGTTTTGTGCATGTCCAGCTGCCTCAGCTTTGTGTTCTCTAGCTGGCTATATCAGTCCCTAAAATACATTCTTTATTCATTCTTCATCTGCTACTCAGAAGCCATTGTCTACTTTGTCTACTAGACATTGTCTACTTTGTGTTTTCTGCAGAGAGGTCTGAAAATAATATTTAGTGGTAATTTGTGCTAAGAGGCCACACTCAGGTAAATTCACTTTCTTCTAGTTCCAAACCCAAGCAGAAATGACTGAAGGCTGCAATGAAGTCAGAAGACATGGTAGCAACTAGTGCTGCCCTAGTGTTGTGACATTCCACGAGAACAAACCWCTTTATTTTAGTATTTGTATGATCAGAATGATGATATGACCATGGAAGACAGTTTATTGTTTTTAGTAGAATTTGCCCCCTATGGAATATTTTAAAATAAGGAATTTGGCTCCTTTTTGTGACAATGATCTTCTGGGGTGCATATCTTGGTTGATGTTTCCTATGAACACCAGAGTCATAATTTTTTTTTTTTTTTTTTTTCCCCCAGGTCTCAAAGTTATCACCTCCAACTTCAACGTTTAAGCCCAAAAGATAATGGTAATAAAGAGAACAGTGTGGTGGGTTTGCTCAGCTGTTTGTCTAGTTGCTCCTTTTTTAAACTAAGTGGAAAAGGGGAAAGATAAAAGAAAGAAAAATCGTTTTTTCTTTCTCTTATGTGAACGCAGCCATGGGAAGCTGCGCTCCACAGGTCGTGAGACTGCAATCACAAAGGCTGAAGGCTGGTCTCAGTCACTTCACATCAGAGCACTTGTCTGCACTTTTTAATTTATATTCTCCCCTCAGTTTACAGAAGGCTGCCTGAGATCAGCAGCATCCTTTGATCTCCGTGGAAGTCACTTGTCTCTAGGTGGGGACACCACAGACACAGAGCCATCTCTGTTCCCCTCCCAAGGCCCTGCTGTTTTGATCTCTCAGTTGTTTCCAATCCATCTTTCAGAGATACACACAAACATGCTCTTCCCATCCAGCTCAGCAAGCTGTCCTACCTGGAAAGCCCAGAATGCCTCTCTGAAATGGCTTTTTAACAAGTTCCACAAGGATGCAAAATTACCTCAAACGGTTCTGTAGATGGTCAGATGGAGCTGTCCACAACAGGCACCTGGAACTAACACGCAACTGCCTCAAGCTAGGGAAAGCAAATTTGAGAATAAAGCATCTCTTGGAGAGCAATTGCCCATGTGTGTTCCCACTGCGAGAGATTCACATTTGTGAAAAGCAAAATCTTGGCAGGCAACCCCTTGATGTGCAGAAATTTGCAAATCATTTCAGTCTGAGCAATTTTCCCATCCTTACCAGAGAGCACTAAGGCTGCAATTGTGCCCTGATAATCACGGCTGCTGAATTCCAAGCAAAATGAAATTTCAGCACAGAGTCAACACTGCTATATGCTAAAATGCTTAAGAGAAATGGCATTTCATTAAAATATCCAGAACTTTTGTAGCTAATGCAACAGACTTTGTATACTAGAAATTTAAACCCAGGATTATAGGAAGTTTTAAACAGGGATTAAACAACATGAAGATCTGGCATTACTCTGATAAAACTGTGAAACACAACTGTGCTCCTTTACCTAGACCCACACTGAAATGAAATTAAAGTGAAATTAGAATAAGTGTTACTACATATCCTGTCTTTCATATCTCTCTGTTGATATGTCACTKCCTAAGAAACAAAAGCTTGCCCAGGAATAAATGTAAAGAGAGGGTTTAAATGTCAACATTTCCTAAAAGTAAGCTCAGTCATTCAGAAGATTTCTAGCACTCACCAGAAGCATCTGTTCTCACAAATAGAGAAAAGTGAATGAGTTGGATCGTGGGTTCATCCCAGTGTGGTAAAACCTCTGATATAATCATGACACTGAGACCAAAATGAGGGGGAAAAAACCCAAATCAGAGGAGAATAACATAAAATAGCTCATGTTGTGAGTCTGAAATGTCTTAGTTAGCTAAAATAATTGCTTATTTATTAGGGGAACTATCCCGGCCTCAGACAGCATGAGTTACTCTCACCCTCTTTCTAGGATTTAGAAACAACTGGGAAGAGAGCAGGAAATTAGTTATGCAAACTGCTACTGCCACTGCACATGATAGTGCCCCTCCTTGCAGCCCCAAACACCACTCTAAATCCTAGACATCCATATGAATATGGGCAAGCAAGTCACCTGAAAATTCTGTCTGAACAAACTGTTCATGTGACCAGTATAAACTCCTCCCTGCCCTTGCATGGCCAGCTGAGGTGGATATTCACCCATTTTCAAACCAATACTAAAATATCAATAGAAAGCACCACACTCTTGACTTGTTCACTTTCTCCAGAATGGCAATTAGTTTTGTAATTTTTTTTTTTAGCATTAAGCTTGTCAGATGAGCAACAGACACAGATTTCAAGCGTGAAGGAGTCCAGTGGAATGGAAAATGCTTACTCAAAATCTGAATGGAGCTGCAGCTTTTTACATGAGATAATCARGTTCCACTGATAAAGTTTCTATGTGTCTCCAAAAGAGGGGAAAAAAATGCTAACATGGTTAAACAATTTGTTTTTCTTCTTTGATTTCTGGGGTCTTGAAGCCTTTTATAAGAAATATTTCTCCTACACACTTCCTATTTCTAATGGTTTTCCCACAAAATGCTACCTACTGCCTCCTATTTCTTTTTTTTTTATAATTTAACTGTTTTCCAAAATTTTAGTCAACAGTAACATTATGGAAGATAAGCAACTAATGACCAATTTTTAAAAGATTATAGGGCTTAAGCCTTAGAGACAGGACACAGGAGYATGCAGTATGTAATTTTATCTGTGAGACACCCATTTTCTGTTGTTAAACCACRCTGTATAAAAGGAAAAAGTACTCTGTAAGCACAGTTATTTCATCAAACAAAACACTCAGGTATTTTTAAGGTGCAAAAAAAAAAAAATTGCAAAATCATATGCCATAAGGCTCTAACCACGCTGGATAAAATAAAACCAAATTCTTTTAGAATATTGTTTTAGCTGAGGAGTGGCAGTTGTAGGATGTCTGAATGCATGAGGCACCAGCCTCCCAATGATTAGCACAGCTTCACTGACAGGCTCGGCTGCAGAATCACAAAGCAAACATAAATTGCAKCAAATTAGCAGAAGATTTTTTTTTTGTCTTTCAAGAAAAAAAGTTTAATGGATGTTTTGCCTGAGGAGCTGATTTGAATGGCTTCTCAGTTAGAGGAGGCTTMGCTGCCAGGAACCACGGGAGTGTACAGTAAATTTAATAATGGCCCTGTGCCACACCGTGGATTTTACAGCCACACAGCAGAGCCCCAGCCAGGCACAGGCTCTGCACATTCAGCACAGGAAACAACATTTCAGACCTATCAGGGCCTGGGTGCCACCAGGCAGAGACAGCACTTGTGGCTGCCTCTTAGAAATCCACCTTGCTTCCAATGAATTTAGCACAGCTTTATCCATAAACTCCATCACAGTAAAATTTAGCCAGTAAACAAAGTTACTGAAATATATTAAAAGGAAAAGGAGATTTGGAAATATTTTAGAAGAGATAAAAATGAAGGGAGTGTAATATCAGGAGGACTTTTTATGACATCAGATTGATCGCCATAGCTGTCTATCCCAATTTAATCATAGAAAATGAAACAACAGGTACATGTTGCAAAGACTGGAATAAAAAACCAACCAACCAACCAACAAAACCAAAAAACCCTAAAACCCTCCCAAACATCCAAAATAAACCAAAAACTCTCAAAACCCCCCAAAACCCACCAAAAAACCCAACAACAAAAAAAACCACCAAGCAAATAAACAAAAAAAAAACAAAAAAAAACCAAACCCCCCCCCCCCCAAAACACCCTCAAAAACCCCCAACAACCAAAAAAAACCCAACCAAACAAAAACTACACACTCACAAAAAAGAAACAAATAACAAAACTCAAAAACCAACCCATGCCAGGAATACTGATATCAGAGTTCCATTGCCATTTAAGTTGCAATTGGCAATAATTGCCAGGCTCCATTCTGTAACATTTAAATTTCTTCCTGGCAAACTGACATTCAGATAGGCAGAAAAAAATTATTTCCCACTTTTCAAATCAGCAACGAAATTGCTCCCAATCTGATCTTTACAATTGACTAAACCCAACTTAAACACAGGGCAAATATCAGCACTGAAAAGAGAGTTTTCAGAGGTGATGCTTAATCATGATAACCACAACATCGTTGCTTACTTATTTTGCTGTCTGCAAAATTGATATATATATGTTCTCATGAATAAATTCATTGATCTCTCTTTCCAACATTAATATGAACAGGCATCATGCTAYAGAAGCATACCCACTTGGGATGCTCTAAAACCTTGTGGGGAAAAGTGCACATAAAAATAGGCATTGAAGATGACTGAGTATTTTGGTATTATCACCATTTTCGAGTGTATCTATCATTGATGAACTCAGACCTCAAACATCATTATAAACTTGATGCTGTTCTGAAAGAGGCATGAAATATTGCTGCTAGTTTGGAGTGGACAAAATTGTTCACTGTCACATTAATGCTGGCATTTCCTCTACATGTTGGACACATTTTCCTGGAAAAGTTACACTCTGGGTAKCAGAAATCTCTTTCTGTATAAAACACCACAACAGCTTGGATGAGCTGATGATTTATTTGTGTCCCACTTACATCCCACAGGAATGGGTCCCAAACTCACTCGTCCCATGCAGGCAGAAGAGCCCTTGTGGGTGGTGAGCAGAGTGTACCTGTGAATCCCAGAGATGACCCAGGTTAATAAAGTCAGAGCCAGAGAAGAAAACTTTTCATCTCCTTTGTGAGWGCACAGTCTCCTGGAATTATTTTGCTGTCCCAGAGGCTGGGGCCAGAGGGGAGATTTCCTGTTCTGACAGGGCTATTGCATTCTATCTTCTTAAGGTAATTACTCTGGCTTTCTTTTGATATACTGGATTTTGACTTAAGGCCTTTTTATGCCACTCCAAGAGGAAAAAATAATAAAGGTTTTAAAGTGCTCRAAAACAGCCTCAAGTCCAGTCATAAATAACTACAGAATTACAACCWAAATGTTTACTAAGCTGAGGGAAGAGATAAATCACATTATATCTAAATGGCATAAATACACTAATAAATAGAAGTTTTGGAGCACAGATGGCAGTAGAAATAAATATCATTGCAAATCTTTTCCTTTTACAGCTGATTTAAAGTGAACATAAATGATGACACAATCATATTTTGAGGACAAGTGTAGGTTAAACAAGTTACATACCTTAAATAGCTAAGGCTTGGCCAAAAATAAAAAGAGGCAGCCTGGACAGGACTGTTTATTCTTCATGTTCATTAGACATCTTTGTAACTCTCTGCGGCAGAGTGGTGTATGAAGGCTAATTATTTTATGTTACATATATATATAAATATATATACATAAGAATTTTATTGCTGCAGTGAGAATTACAGAGTATTTTACACTAAAAGCAATATGCAGTGGCTACTGCAAACAGCCTGGAGGGGATTGCCATGGCTCTCCCTTGTGCCCTGGCACCACACAGCCGAAACAGAATTACGGGATCACTGCCACCTTCCTACCTGAGGAGCCAAACCACACTCTCCCAAGGAATAATAAAGAATGTTCAGATTTAAAAGCAAAAAAAAAGTTAAATCCTAAAAGTCTTCTGGGGCTGTGTTACTCCTGTTCCAGTTTTACTCGCCCACAAAGATGAAAGCTCTTCTCAGTTAAAGAAATTCATCCAATGAAATGCCTGAATTTTCACACAGCTGGACACRTGCAATGTGCAACTCATATTAAACCTCATCGTTGGGTTTATAGCTTTTTCATCTTGAAGCAGGAAAAAGGAAACAGGCAAATTGTTCACACTGTCAAGAAACCCAGAAACTCAGCTAAGGAGATATCTTAATGTGAAAAAGGGTTACTGGTAAATATATCTCAGTCAGAAAAAAATAAATTCCTAAATGTTGTTATTTGTCCATGATTAAATTCTCTCCCTTCCTTTCAAAAAACAATCAGACAGACAAACAAACCCAAAAAAAACCCCATCTCCCCAAACACAACAAAAAACAAAAAAAAAAAAAAAAAAAAAAAAAAAAAAAACCAAAAAAAAAACCAACAAAAAACTCACTTATTTGCAAATAGAATGATGAAGAAAGGATTTATTCAGAATCACGTAACAGTGATACAAGGGAATAATTTTAATTATCTTTGAGAGTGTGTTTATCTAGAAGTTTCTGTCTACATATGAGACCCCTTCTATAATTCTGTAACTGTTCACATTTTTACTCATATAAACATACATATTGAATTTCAAAAATATTCACATGAGGGAATAGTAATTGCCCAGTGTACAGGTGCTTCTCAGTAGTCCACATTTCAGTTTAAATAAACCCAAACATGGACAAGGGCTYTTGTACAGATATCCTATTGAGTTTCTTCCCCACACTTTCTATTATTCTTAAAAACTGGTAGATCTWATGKTYTTAATATTTGAKATCACTTRGAAATTTRCTTCAAACTACCCAGTGTTGCCCAYAATTTTTCACCTAAGGCTGTACAACTGCTAACACCTTTATTCAAGGTTATGATTCTCTACAGGCTTCCACATTATCTCTTTCTTGCTTAAGCTTGCCAGTTTTAAAAAGTGTTTAACACACAACTCCACCACTATTTCCACATYCATAACCAATTATGAGCAATATTAACCTCTGTTCCCAGCAGCCCCATCCCACACTAATTATTTCTGGCATCTCAAGCTAAARATGCAGCTCCCCAAGATCTTGGCTCAGGATGATGATCTGGCCTAAGAAGTTTAAAAGTCTTGAAAAGTTTAAAAGTCTGAAATTTGCTCCAAACAGGTCCCCCCAGAGGCACTGCACTTGTTSTGGTGATACTGAATTACATGATGTGACTTAAAAATATCTTTGCCACCCCACTTCCACCAACACCCCTGTTTTGGAAAGTACATGGGGCCAACAGTTTATAGAAACTGTAAAAAAGAAGGAACAGAATTCCAACTCTTAGAGAATTCCTATGTAGGGTTATGTTATAAGGGTGTTAGGGGAATTTTATGTTTCTACTTAAGATGCTGTTCCTGCTCTAAGTGTAAAGACCCTTCAGTTTTGACTTTCAAAACTGACATTTTCCAAAGCACTTAAATTCTACAATRTTTTTTACAACATAACTTTAATCTTGACCTCATTCTCCCTAGAAAATTGGGCTGGGAAACAAGTTAAAGCTATTCCCTAGAAAACTTATTTATCTTCTGATCAACTGGTTAAAAAAAAAAAACGATACAGTGCAGAAAATCTCAAAAGAAATATATTTTCTACATACCTGAAAGTACAATACATTGCATTTTTGTTATAAGTTTACAAAACAGCTTTTGCCTGTTGTCTGGCRTGCACTATCATACACAGGAAAAGGTTAATCTTCAGAGAAAATATCATCTCTTGGCCCTGTGCTTTTGTTGGAGTCACACAAGCTTTCTCTGAAGTTGCCTCTYACCCCAGTAAAGCTGCTTTAAGTAGTTCAAATTAAATATCACTGGTATTACATGTTGGTAGCAAGTAGAGGCAAGAAAGAGAAAAGCTTTGGGGTAGAATTTCAGGGGGGAAATGGGATTACATTTGCTCAGTAACATGTTCCCCAAATTATGATTTTAAAACTGTTCAGGCCCCAGTTGTACAGAAATTCAATCTACTCCGTTGTGAAAGTATTTTAACTTGATCTGGCATGCTGCTGTTGGTCCAGCAAATTTGGAAACATTTTTCATTTATTCCTGGTAGTGCTTTCAATTACAGAGATACTATCATCTTGAATATTTCCTCCTATGAAAACTACCATGAAGACTTCCCCCCAGGGATTACAAAAGGAAACCTATTAAAATGTGTCCCCATCCTTTTTTTGCAGGGAACAAAGAAAAGACTGAATAAAACAGGAAAGACTGGAGCTCAACAGTGAAGCAGAACTTGGCCAAGGAGCCACACTCACTACTGGAACAGAGGAAAATTCATGACCACAATCAACCTATGGCCAACCTGCTTTGGTGATCCAGAAGGCAGGATAAAAAGGAAAAGAAAAGGAGAGTAGAAAGAATTTCAAGTTATTTTAAAATCTCTGGGTTTAATTTTAAGAACTGRGTTTAATACTTGAAGGAGAGGGAAAACACTGTGACCCTCTACTCACTGTGACTTTGGATTTCAATATGTTACAATTGAGTCATTCAGTTGGTGATTTGAGACTCAGATTGTAACTGAATTTCAGTTTGCTGGTAGAAAGCATCTRTCCTGTCTAAAGATCAGATCATTGACCTGATTAGAAGTTTCCTTGAAATTTGCACTCTTTAAAAGRGAGAGAATCTTAAAACATCAAAACATCCTGTAGTGAGGACTCCCTTTTATGGTAAAGCAGACTCCAAGTCTGAGATGATTTGCAAATGGTATCTGTAAATATTAATGCACTTTGACATTGAATATTTCATATCATGCATTTTAAGTGGKTTTTAGTGTGTGGCTGTTTACAGTGACACGATGTGCTTCTGAATACGTCTGTTTTCAATTCAAAGTGCGGCTTCATTAAGGAGAGTGATAACATAAAGCTCAGCAGCATGAACATTCCTCAAGAATTAGCACAAAATTGACGTGCATCCTCAACACAAACTTTTAATTGGGTTTTTGGGTCCCAAACAGCTTCATGAGCTTTAGCTGCTCCTCACCCTCTTTTCCACAGCTCCAGCTCTCCAGTACCCAACCTGGGTATTGACTGCTTTTAATACAGAGTGATTTTCCCCAGGCTGGGACTTCATTTTGCAGTTGCCTTCATTAAGCAACCAGACACTAAAACCTGGTAAGATTCCTTCAGTCCTGCAAACATTGCTTCCCTCAGTATTTTTTTTCATGCTTTTATTACTGACTCTGTTACCTTTTTCCACAATATCCTGGAATACCTAATTAGAAAATTGCTGTGAAGAATTCCAGCCACAACAGCAGTGCACAAGATTCACAATCCTCAGTTAAAATGAAATATTGAAGGATCTTAAACATTGCAGGTGACTTTGGGAGAATAAGCACCCTTACAGATGCATGTGCCAAGGAAAATATGGACATTTCATTTAGATTGATTGCTAGTCAAGCGGAGGGGCAGGCCCACAGTGGCCAAAACAGGCGCAAATATTTTGCAGCTCAGGAACAAAACCACAAAAGCTGCAAAAATACCTGCATAATGCACTGCGCCTTTAATCTGGACCCTGCCACACCCCGATTTACCTATMGCACATTCAGGGCACTTTATTTACTCTGCCTTGAACAGAAAGGCTTTTTTTGCCTTCATCTTCTGCGGAATCTGGTACAAGAGAAGGCTGTGTCAAGAGTCGGACCAAATCCCGTTTTACAGGAACGGCTCACACGTGTGCAGCCCCTTTGAATGGAACCCACCTATGCAGCTGTCAAGCCAGAGCACATGCTGAGGAAGAACAGGTTGCCTTAGCAACCCCAGTCCCGCTGGAGAGACTTCAGAAAAACGGAATAATTTTATCTTTCTGAAGCTCCATTGTGCTTGAATGCCTCACACATGAAACAGACGTGCGTTCCCAAACTATCCTCATGCACTTTGAGCTATTTTCATGCTGTGGGTTAGAGAAGATGCTGCTTGGGAAAGCTTTTCTTCTTCTTCCTTACCGTTTGTGACCCTAGCAGCCGTCAGCTGTTAAAAAAGGTAGCACTTACTCATTGCCTTTTTATTGGGTTTGCTGGAGATGAGCGAACGATACCGTTCCAAAGTTAAAACTTCTGCTCCAGCTGTGCCGCGTGTGATGATTAATCTAGCTCAGAAAATGACCAGCTACCCAAAAYTGATTTTAATATATGATATTGCTGGGATGTTCAGAGAAWTCTGGGAGAAGGAATAATGACTGCMGTCAGCCAATGTGCTCATTGCTGTGAACAGCTTTTGGCTACACAAATTTCAGGTCAGAACTGTACATAATATGCCATTAAATTGTAATAATTGGAAGTTCAAGAGAAAGGAATCTAATGATACCCAACAGAACAATTTTAGTTCCATGAGAATATATTTAATTAACCCTTAATCATTTTCACCTTTATGACACTGGAAACACTTCYAGGATTTGATTTACAAAATTATTATGCCATTAATAAGAGAAAGATATTATTGACATACCAAAATCCAATTTAATTACTCCCTTGATTCCTCTAGAGGCAGAGAGAAGCTTGCAATTTTCTGACACTATGTTCCATTTTTAATATTGTGAAATAAAAAAAGTCTCTGAGTAGGCCAGAAATGTTGCATAATTGCTTCTGTCTGAGCTACAAGCRCAATCATACCAATGTATTTTGGCTACCTTGAAAGYTTTTTTTTWTWATTTTTCTGTATCAAGTATCCCACTTAATACTTTACTTGTTACTCTTTGCTAGAAATATTCTTGCATGAAAGAGCTCCTACAGTGACTGCCAAACAACTTGCTATTGTTTCCATTTTTTAAAGCTATATTTTGCAATGTATTTAAGAAAATGGAAATTCCTCTGCTATTTTAGGAATGGATAGTTCATCTAACCGACCGCTCCAGAATTTGTATGTAAACAAGAAAGAGATTCTTAAACTTGTTTTCAAACTGTCAAGAAAGCCATGCCTGTTCACTTAATTAAAAGACTGGTACATCTCAGCAAAAAGCTAAAATTTACATACTTCAAAATTTACACACTGCAAAATCCACATAGAAGACAGAAGGAAAAAAAAAAATCTAAGAGAGCTGGGACAATAAAAGCTTGAAAAAGTGTTGTCATCTGCGCACCAAACTCCACAATTCTTCCTGAAGCACYACATGGTGGCATATAACATCACAGGGGCCTGACAGTTCCAGGTGAAGTCTATCCTGATTAGGTTTCCAATAAAAACAACAAAAAATAAGTAACTTTATTTTTGGCTGACAGCCATGGCTCACAGGCAACACTTTCCTTGCTCTTTTTACAGCTTTTTAAACACCTCAATTTCTCTGCATTTTCAAGATGCGTGTAAAGCCCTACTTCCTTTGAAACTTATACAAATTAGGCCACTGGAATTTGTCATCAGAAATTCCAGATATTCATTGTAGAGAGATATCAGAAAAGATAAGCTGAACAAATTGAGATTTCTTCAATTAGTTCACTCCACCATCTTGCCCTGCACTGTAATTTTGTGCACAGCTATCTTTATTTCTCATGTGCAAAGTGAGTCTCAGTGGCAAAATAATCATATGAAGTATTTAGACTGGTATGCTATCAGGGACAAATCTTTTTCATTCTCAGCTACTGGAGATGAAAATCAAATGTGTTTTAAAGTACTCTTGAGGAATTTCCTATCCCTTTTCTTCAGAGCAGGTTATATGTTTATTGGTAGCTAGCAACTGCAAAGTCTCAGACAGGAATATGTAATATCATTTTGGAAAGTACAGCTGAGAGTGGCTATTATGGTTAGTTCAGCTTTTGGTCACTGGATCAATTAAACTTCTTTATTTTGTATCTATCCTGTTCACCAAAGTAGCATTCTGACTGATTTTACACCCCTGGTGCCAGAAGGTCCAAAAGATGCACCATCCATAACAGTTAAATCAATTAACAAATAAGAAGGAAATCATGCAGCAAAATGATTTAAACCCATCTTTTGTGTAATGGTGGACTGACAATACAAAGTGAGTATCACCCAGTTGCAATGCAGAAGGAAGAATGACCACCCAATTCTCACCAGCACACGAGAGCTCAGAAAGCTCTAAATAGTCAGTGCATAAGAGAAAATAATAAATGCTCCTATTTTTATACACTATAAATATAGTGTGTGATTTTTTTTCCATTGTGTACATACACATGCAAAACATTAAATGCTGCAAGCCTCAGGATATTCATATCTACACTTGTGTGAAATATTGAATTACCTGCCTTGCATCTGRGCTGTTACAGACTCACTAATTACATGTTCCCAAAGCACAAGACTCTTGTCTCATTCAGTGTGAGAATGTGCTGTTTTGATCTGAGTTCTGCAGCGAAGGTGGCTGGTGTTTATAAAACCAYTCATGTAATGCTGAATGCTGACTCAATATTTAGAAGTTTTGTGGTTCAACTTCAGTACTACTTAATAMACTGTCCAAATACTACACTGAAGAGAGAATTCAATTTCTTCTGAAATTTTTGTCATATCAAATACTGTATTATCCAAATCTCTCATAAACATTAATTAATGCATTTTTACCGTGCCTTGTTTCTAATATCCTCATCAACAGTCAGAAAYATCCACAGCTCAGCGTGTTCACACAATGAAATAATTAGGATTTGTTTTTCTGGAAACACACGTTTCTGCCCCCATTACAGAAAGGGGATTAGGAGAGCCAACACACACTTGGAGTTTAATCTGGCAAGGACAGGTAAAGTCTTAGGTAAAAGACAKCTCTGCAATACAAGTAATAAAAAATCCCAAAATGTTTTATGTGAAGCCATGCCTTGTAATACTGACACAGTTCTCCATTTGAATTTGGACTTTTGATTTTTCTTGAAAGAGAGTAAAAATAAAATASAAGAACCTTCAAAAAACTGCTTTATACTCACAGTGGTTGAACATGTTGAATTCCTAGCCAGGAGAGACTACCTGGTGAAGCACTAACTCCTCAGAACTGGATTTTAGTGGAAGTGTTGACACAATGTTGGTTATACCATGGCGAGTACCATGCCAATTATTCCTTCATGGCAACAGACAGTGTTGAAGCTGCCCCGTAATTTGGCACAGAACWTTTCTATCCTAATGCAATGTGACAATGTTATTATGTCTGCTGTTTTCTRTGCCATGATAGCAGTATTTGTTTCCACAAATGTGCCATTACATTCACTAATATGGCTATACTTACAGACTGCCCCAGTGAAAACTTATAGATGCACACTTATAGAAAGCAGATAATCTCTCATAGATTTGTTTTGCTGTGCCAGTGTAATTTTCAACCCTATTCTTATTTTTTTWAAAAAAGAAAAGCTGGGAGGATAGATTTCATTGCAYAAACTGCTGTAAGATATGGTTACTACATTCATGATGTATTTTCTTAGAGGAGATGCATCCATTTGTAAAATCAGCCATTAACAGTGATTTTAGCACAATCTTTCTATAATATCATTTTGTAGGAACAACCACTGCAGGTCTGCTTTATGCTAATCAGTGCAACACTTCCTYTTATCACATCTGAAGAGCGCTGGYGCCCCAACTCTCAAAATGTCATATMACATCRAAAGCAAGAATATGATAAACTKTATGGTGTCTTGGGGTCAAAAKTCCTCCTGCCTGGGTTATCTTCCAGCAGACAGAACACTGCAGAACACTGAGGGCTCCCACCTCTGCCCCCATGGAGGCTTAGGGTTTACAGGCACTTCAGACCCACTGGAGGGGATTTTTGAGGTTTGCAATCAAGAAAAACTTGTGTGATGAGTGTTTCTGATTGCCAGCTGTAAAATCATATCCTTACAGTTACCTGGCCGAGGTCTTTTTCCATAGGAACGCCTTCCTAAATTTCTCCCTCTTCCCTAGCAGACACACAGAGGACACTCTTGGACTAAGAGAGAAAACAATCTGCCTCACATGGTGCTTATTTTGACAGAACTTTACCAAAAATTCTTCAATTTCATTTCCATATTTTCACCTCCAACAATACAAGGAATGGCACAGGAGTAACAATTTGTCATGATCAGAAAAATTAGAGAAACATCTCACACAGTGTATTAGAAGAAYGCATTGTAACACTTTCCAAGAAACKATTTCTTCCATTGTTTCCTCTGCWCTTTCTGTTTTGGAAATCTYAGACAAGAGTGATACACGTGAAACATGTGCATTGCAAAGGGCAGAAATGATGTGTGCAGATCCTCGTGCTCTGGGGTTACTATGGGAAACACACCAAGAGTGTCAGTTCGAATGCAGCAAGGTAATTTGTGCACATTTATGCAAATTGCAGCTGATCCAAAGCTGGGAGGAGGGGATGATGGACCAGATGCGTGTGCTGCCATTCAAAGGGATGCTGACRAGCTGGAGAAGTGGACTGACAAGAACCTCCTAAAAAAAATTGCCAAATCCTGCACCTGGGGAGGAATAAACCCTCACACCAGGACGAGCTGGGGCCTGACCAGCTGGAAAGYGGCTTGGCAGAGAGGGATCTGGGCATCCTGATAGTCAACAAGTWGCACATGGGTCAGCAACGTGTTYTTGCAGMAAAAAAMMMMCMAMMMYSGKTKSYKGKKGKWAAAWKKTRCAGAAAGGTTGAGARATGTGATCCTTYYGCTCTGCCMAGCACTGCTGAGGTGCATTTGGGGCACTGTCCCCCCTCCCCAGGGCAAGAACAACAGGAGGACACAAGAAAAAGGTCAGCAAAGGGCCACAAAGGCCATCAAGGGCTCTGTCATATGGAGAGAGGCTGAGGGAGAAGGGACTGTTCAGCCAGGACAAAAGGCTCAGTGGGGATCCATSAATGTTTTAAAATACCTGAGGTATGCGAGGTAAAGAAGACAGATTTTTCCCAGTGCACAGTGACAGAACAAGAGGCAATAGGCACAAACTGAAATATATGGAATATCATTTAAACTTATGGAAAATATCTGTAATGTGAGGGTGAATAAGCACTGCCACAGGTTTTCCAGAGTGGTTATGGAGCCTTCATCTTTGGCCAGGATGACCCAGACAACCTGTACTATCTAACACTGAGGGCTCAATTAACAATCCCCACAGGTCCTCTCCCTCCTTGGACTCTTTGTTACTGAAATTTGTGCTCAGATATGTGCCCTGAGAGCTCCTGGAGCAAAACAGAGGTGAGGTGTGGTGGGGTAAATCTTGGCCGATGGTGAAACACCCACCCRGGCAAACACCCACTCCCCCTTCTCTGACACTGACGTTCCCTCTGCTATTTCTCTCACTTTTTTTGTTCTCTCACTTGTTTTGTTCCCTCTTCCTTCATCTGTCCAGCATTTTGGAAAGGATGGCACACTTTCTAAGAGTGTCTTCACAGAGATACCACCAGCTTGGCTGAGGAACTAAGCACTATTAACTGTTTCTCTTATTACCATCGATACTTATTTTCAGATGGCCAATTTTTGGGTTTGACAACAAAAAATCTCTGTCTTTGAGATTCTGATGCCTTGAGTGCTCTGTTTTACATAAAGCAGTATATTCAGATGTGAAGTGAGCCCAGGTCTGCCTGAGTAGCAGCACTGGGTTAAATTTGAGCTTCTGTCAAGCGGCGAGGCTCCCCGCACAATCTGCAATGGAAACATGCTGAGGAGCGTGCCCACACCCTTCCTGAAGKGGATGCATTTTCAGCAACAAGCAGGTGCTGCTCCAGACCTGTCACTGAGATAATCTTTCCTCCCATGAAGGGAAAGTGTCTCATTTCTGGGCTGTGAAGTTTAGTCTGTGGTGTGCAGCCTGTGCCACTTTTCAGAAGCTGTAGTAACATTTCCTCATTTCTCTTCCCATTGTGCTTTTCCCAAACACAGCAGAGAGCAGGCTCCGAGCACTGAGATGACATTGACAACATCATTTTTCCTCCYCTCTGGCATATTTACCATTATGAAAATTCTCTCCTGTTAGATGTGCTTTGCAGACTTTTTGGTATCTGAACTAATTTAAGGAGCCAAGATAAAGAAGAAACCAAATCCTTTATATTTGCTAGACTCTGCATTCTATTACAAAATATCCATACTGAGGATAAATTTATATTTCATTCCTGTGATAAAAAAAATATTGTAGAAAAGGTTTATCTGGGAATAAAGTAATTATTTTTACCAGCCATCTACTAAAAGGACTCCTTTACCATCATCAGAAATAGCATATTGTGAAATACCTCAATTGTGTGCAATGCAGTCCATGACTTTACTATATAAATGACCCTTCACAGATTGGTAAATATCTTGCTTAAGTAAGCTCATCAGTTTGCCAAATTGATGCATTAGCTGTCACTTGAAGAAATAATTCACAGAATATTCCAGGTCCACACAACAATTACTACAAAAAAAATTTATACACTAAGTTTTCTTATCTCTGTCTGTAACTTTAGTTACTTTTGAAATAACTCAAAAGRTCACCAAACACAAACAATGACTTAAAAGCAAAACAGTATCAATTATCTTTTGTAGCAGATAGGGGAATGAAACTTTTTAAAGACGTATGTTTAGCAATATGACTAACCACACACATTGCTGGGAAGTGCAAACTCATACACATAAAGTAAAGCCAAACCTTTGCTCAAATCATTGAAGGTTTTCTGATACCACATTTCATTTCTACCATGTGAGCAACTGCAGGGAAGCAGAGTGAGTCCTTTCCCTAGTTTTGGAATTTTAATGGGAATAAATAATTAGTTTTTGCATATAGTTAATATTCTAGCCTTGTGATTAATACAGTTTGAGACAAAAGCTTTTCARATTATAAATATTCTGCTGTTTTAGGGTTTGTCCAAGATGGCACATCTTGCTGTAGAGAGGAGAACCAGAACAAGACAAGAAAAATCCAAAATGCTTGACTAGACCTTAAGGAAATTCCATCTTCATATGGATATAAAAATGTTCAACATTTGGATGTTACAAATATAATGAATTAAAAACAAAACTCAGTAGCTCAGTTCTATCATTTACCATGTAACAGGATGGCTCTTCCATTATTATTCCATCATCACTTCTGAATAATTCTATTTAGATCAATAAGGTTAGACTGGAAAAAAACCTACATAATAAAGCTGGTGAATCAGGACCCTTATTTTTTGACACATTTAAGCTTTTCCTGAAAGACCAGATGGTTGCTGCGTGTTACTCAGATGAAATCTAAAAGAACTAAAATACTCGGCATGCTTTTATTATTGGCATGTTTAGTGTGTCACCTAAAGAAATCCACAAAGAGAGATAATAAGCCTTCTCAACTGTTTCACAGTAATTATAGCCCTTGTGATAGTGCTACATTAAGATAACAAAATGTAAAACGTGTTTTCAATCAGGAAAAAAAAACTCTTGTAATATTTGTGCAGGAAAGGGACTGCATTGAACAGGTAATCATCTAGATTTGGAATCAAGTGTAATAAAACCAAGTTCTGCCCGTGTTTGAGATTGCACATTATCTAAAATCATTTATGAGGAATATTCTTTGTCCTTACCATGAGCCTTACAGATTTTCACAGGGTTTACCAGTCCATTTAAATATCTGATATTAAAACAACATAAAGCTTCAGGCACCGGTTTAAAATGTTGCCTTGACGGTCTCGGGTGCTCAGAGGGCATTTTTTCCGTGTACTTACGRTCATTGCATAGTGGTCCACTGAAGGAGGTCATGCTGCAGTCACAGCTGAACCCATCCCACTGCTGCAGGCACACGCCCTGGTTGGCACAGGAATCCTCTTGGCACGTGGTGCTGGGGCCTGATGAGAACACACAAAACAGGACTTGCACTTCGTCTCCCAAAGGCAGGCACTGCTCAGCGGGTCACATTGAGTAGTTGCCAACATCTCAAATCAAATGAGCCAAGAGTTACCAAGTCAAACGCACATAAACTTGCTGGTTTTGGAGCAGCGTGTAACATTAAAAAGGGGGGGGTTTGCTTTAGTCGTAAGATCGCTATGTCAAGCACATAAGAATGCACAAAACGGAAGCAGAATTATTCCAGGTGCAGTGGGAACGTTAACTTTGTTGTCATTTATTCGTCAGTCTCGTGCCAGACCATTGACTGGCTAAACGTTGTGGAGAAACTTCATTATTTCTTCCTGTAAATACATTTCAAACAGCAAAGCCAGATGCCACAGGAATCAAAACTCTGGGATATCAAAGATTGGATAATGGAATAGAGAAATGAAACGAGTTTTAAGAAATAATAAAATGAAGCTACGCTATTACAATTACTTTAATCCCACAAATTATTTTAAATGATTTAGGTCTGAAATTCAGGGCAGTTTGGGATTCTTTGGCAGGAATGTTGACAAGAACTGATTCACATGCTTTGGGGATCCCATGCAGGTTCCTTTTCAAAGGGGAATGCAGAGAATCAGAGTACTAATGAACTGGCATGCCAAAATGTGACATACACATGAAAAACAAAGCTACTCTATTTCTAGAGAGTCATAACTAGACTACTGAAATATAAAGAAATTTCAAAAAGGAATGATCAAAGCACTAAAGCAATCACTATACAAACATATTCAAGACTGAAAGCCTTTATGCAAGCTATGCTGGAAAATGAAGGTTTATTTAGCCCACTGTTTTAGAGGTGTGAAAGACAAAATCAAGAACAAAATAACACACTTTAGTTCTGAAATGTATGGAGCATTTATTGCAGAAATCCAACTGTGCATTGGGGGTTTCAGTCTTGTTTAATACACACAGGGCTATCTACCTTGCAAATCAGCTTTCATCAATGCAACTTTGTCAGCAAAATAAAAAAGCAAAATATAGTAAATGTTAGTAAGCAATATTGAAATGGCAGCAAACACAGAAAAAAACCATTCAGAATAAAGTGCATGCTGCTGTTAAAGAGAGAAAGAAATGCCGTATAATGCAAACAAATTAATGCTAATAGCCATAAATCTTCAGGCAAGCCAAAATAAGAAAGCAGTAATTTGCCAGTATTTTACTAGAAATATAATGGTTAATTGAGCTGATGACATGTAATGGAGGAAAATTAAAAGTGGGGTTTTTTTCTTCCTTGGATAGCTATGAATGCATTAACAGAGTAAATGCATGGCTGAATCCTGACTAGCCCTTTGTCACGTTCAGATACACTGAATTCAAGAATAATTAGCACCCTCATCCTCCATGGTCTCTTTTTTTCTAGGTCTTTCTGTGTGGCTGGTGAATGAAGGCTGAAATACAGACCGTGAACCACAGTTTACTATGAGCTCACACACACATTTCACACTAACTCTTGACACTCCAGGAAAATCTTGGTTCTGGGTTTATAAAATATTCCTCAATTGTTTTGGAGCAGACACATCAGTATCCACTTGAAACTCCCACTGCCAGTCATGGATGACAGGGCAAAACTGGTCCAAAGATTATACAAATACATTTAAAAATCACGCCCTAGAGAGAAATCCTCATAACCCTTCATTTTCCATTAGACCTTCTTCAAATGTCTCAGTGTGGGATTGTCTTTTGATTTGCCAGTATTTTGGAAAAATCCATATCAATATGATTTAAGTCAGCTCAATGGCCTCTGCCTTAAAATGAGGCACAGCTCAATCTCTGAAGCAGAGCCTGAACAGTCACCAAAGGGACTGAGAAGGAGGGCAGCATCCCCATCTTGACAAAATTACAACCCCCCTATTTTCTCCTGTAGTAATAATAATAATARTAYCTATAACTGACTGCAGCAGGCAGACATTAGACAGYGATTTCCTTTTCTTTGGAGTTTTGAGCCCAGAAGTTTAGACATTTGGGCATTACATCACCCTTTCTTGAGCAGAGGATTATAATGACAGAATCCCGCAGCTGACAAGACACATTTTTTCTCACCAGATTCTGCTACTCAGAAACTTTACAAAGCTGAAGTGAAAATATCTGTAGGTGTTTAAATGTTATGTATTCATGGATTTATTTACACTTCAGTTATGCAAGGTTGAATTTCCTCATCTTTGCAAAAGTAGAGCAAAAGTCACAAGGATTTAAAAGTGCATCAACTGCAGGACCCTGTAGCACTTTAGGGTGTGAAAACATATATTTAGAAAAAAATATGGATAAGATCTGGCTAAAAAGGCGAGGTATTCTTCTTTGTATTTAATGAATTCTTAGCACTTTTGGCTYCTCTATATTAGTCATTGTTCTAAAATTGCCATCAGGACTAGCTTGCATAGAAGCATTTCTTTTAGCAAAAGTAGGATTTTTTTCCCCTAAAGAACAGGACTGTTTAATGGTGGTAAATACAATAATATTTACCATAACAGGTTCATTTTTTTCCCTATGTATATTTATATATTGCAGATATAAGGTATTTAATAAAGACACTGTAATACACCCTTCTCTAGCACTAGTTTTCTTTTTTCATATTCAATTTTTTAAATATTCTAATTTATTCACCCTTCATTGCAGACCTTTTAATTGACTGAATTTGCATCTCCTTTACATTTCTCCTATGTCAGGTCTCACATGCAATACAAAACACAAAAAAACCCCAACATTATAAAGTGTCATACGCATTGTTTTACAACATATTGCAAAAACAAATTCCTTATCTTACCACCAAGAACCTTCATGTATCTGAAATTTTACGATATGAAATTTTTCGTACAGTTCATATAGTACACTAATTATATTTTATATGCACATGCACACACCCAGTGCATTTTTCTTCTAACTGCATAAAAACTATGTTTGCATCATACTTGATTTTAGGTGGGAAAAGGAARTACAATTGATTTGACTAGAGGAAAAACAGTGTTGACACAACCTGGCTTTGGGGTTTGCCATTAACAATTCAAAGAGCTTGTTAGCATATTTATCTTTCTAGCTGTTAGTTTCTATCTGTT
Source organism: Malurus melanocephalus (assembly GCF_030028575.1). Taxonomy (NCBI): domain Eukaryota; kingdom Metazoa; phylum Chordata; class Aves; order Passeriformes; family Maluridae; genus Malurus; species Malurus melanocephalus. The sequence goes on along the minus strand of NW_026623407.1, from coordinate 842,988 downwards.
CYAGTCATTGAAAATTTGTCAACAAGGTGGATTCAGCCAACTGTAAATTATATTTCATGTTCAGTGATAGAGATATCTCTCTGCCCGTGGCTGAAGCTTCAAAATGCAAACCTTCGAACTTGCCACAGCAAATCCCATGGGTGGGCTTGACAAAAATATTTTGTGCACTTATGACAGTCAAATTATTGAGAAATAGAAATATGTGAAGTGCAAAATGTCACAGGTAAAATTAATTAGCAATATATTAAGGGTTCACAGTTTGACAGCAGAGAGAAAAAGAGCTTTCACCTTTTTTTTTTTGTTTAGGGATTTTTTTCGGGTTTGTTTGTGTGTTTGTTTGGGCTTTTTTTTTAAATATACCAGAAAGTTTGGGAATTCAATCCCTTAAATCTGAAAAACAACCAATCCAAGTGCCTCACTTCTCAGGACAGATTTTCCAGCAGCCTGATGTCTTAACACAGGACAGACCAGCTGTCTTTGGGATTGAGAGTGGTGGTGACGAACACTTCTGAAATTGTTGCTGCGTCCTGAGCTCTTTGGACCTGATGTCTCAAGGGACTTCCAGGGCTTACACATCCCATTGCAGGGTGAGATTGAAACAGAAAACTCAGCTCTGTGAGAATGGAGATGGTCCTGGCTGGACACAGCAGCAGAGGTGGGAGCAACTCAAGGCATGCAAGAGTTTCTAGGAGGCACCTAAATTCACAGTGACCTAAATCATATTTCAGGGGGCAGAACATTTTTTTGGACATCTGATTTATGGTCTGCAAACAAAAGACTGACAGATGGGTCAGACATGAGGACTTGGAGTGAACAAGTGGGATGGAGGAGATAACTTGCAGGGTTAAGCAGAAAGGTTGGGAGGGGATATTTCATTCCACGCTGTTACAGATTTCCTTCTTTTGAGGAAGCAGGTCCCTGGCAGCACATCTGCTTTGACCAGTTTGTTGTGTCAGGTGATTTTGGTGTTGGAAAAAGCTCACTGTCTACCAAAAAGGACAATAGTTTTATGGCCTTTATTAGATTGTTGGCAGCTTTATTGAATCGGCTGATAGCTGAGTTGYGCCACTGGTTTAAAAGGTGAACTCACACACCAGGCCTGTGGCAATATTTCTTTGAAGTACATAAAATTCATTTAGRAAATTAGATAATTGCAAAAGAAKCTATRAAATGCATAATGGAATTGAGCCCTACTTTGACTCTCTGAAGGGATAGTGCAGGGATGGAATTGCAAACGCCATTCAGAAAGCAGAATCTAATTTTCTAAACTCAGTGGCAAACTAATTTATACATTTTTTGCACTCCTGAAAGATGTATGTAAAATTCCCATATTATTTTTTTTTCCTGAAGCACTAGTGTCTGTTTCTAAGTACTAACAACAGAACTTATATTGATGACTAAAAAGCAGGCAAAGAACAAAAAAGTTCCACCTCCCCAAATGTACTGTAGGCACAACAAAAGAGGAGACAGAATTAATCCACCAGGAAACTTGAGGAATCCGTCAGCTCTCCTTGGATTTTTACAGTGTCAATTTGCATACTCAACAARCTTGATATCAAAATCACTAAGATTCCAACTTGGAATTGATTTTATAATGTCTTTTACACATTTTTCTGTCCAGAGAAGAATGGCACTTGAGAGAAGGGGCAAMACATAAAATTGAACATAAACACAAAATCCAGAATTATGTAAATAAATTAGATATACAGGGACAGAAAATAYATTCAAGTTATTCCCTAAACCATAGCAAATATAAYGTGGGATCAAATGCCAGCTGGAAAAATAGCTAGAGATTGACACCCCTAAACTAGAAATAYACCTCTTCTAATTCTGTACTCACTTAAATTTCATGGTATTCTAGATGAGTCAATAAAGACATAAAAATGTGAGATAAAATATATTTTTCTGTTACTGATTTCAGATAGAAAGACTCATGTCAATACTAATCTCAGGGGTGAGCAAAAATACAGAAGATAGAAGATTGGTATTAAAAAGATCCATAAATTAGCCTCAAATTAACCAACTCAAAATGTCTGCTTTAAAAATGGAATTGCTTAGCTAAYGCCTCAGCAGTAACTAATGCCTAAGTGTTATGAAGATTTAGAGAATTTCATTGAAGCTAATTGTTATTGTTGTTATCATTAAGAGAAATACATCAGAAATAAGCAATATACACATGAAAAATCTTCCCACTGGAGAAGTAAGGAACCCATATTTAATGTTCTGGAATTAACTCCTTTCTCAGATCAATCTCTGTGCTTTAGGGCAGGCACACGCTTGTCTCCATAACACTCAAAAACACAGCCTTTATATAAGGCAGGGTCAAGCAAGATCAATTAGAAGCAGGTAAAATATAGTCTCTTGATGTATGGAGTGCAAATATCAACAAAACGCTGCAGGTTTCGCACAGTACTTTCTCTATGATATATATATATATATATATATATATTAAAAAAGAAAAAAAAAATCAGCATATTTAATACCTTCACATCCTCTTTCTATCTGCCCATTGCAGAAGAGGGCATCTGAGATGAGATCTGGGAGTCGTCCATTCAGGTCGACCGATGCCAGGCAGCCCTGGAATCCCTCCTTTGCATGCACCAGCTTGGGCAAGGATTTAAACATTTCTTTGGCCACTCCTCCAATATACAAATCACCTGTTGAGGAGAAATAGATATTAGATACAAAAAAAGGACCTTTTTTTGTCTTTGTATCTCTCAAAGTAGAACCTTTGAGCTGCTTGATCTTCTAGTCTTTTTGTGCTGAGTGACAGGTGTGTCTAAAAAGCATCCTTTTAGGTGTAGCAGGAAATAAACACCAATAACATGTAGGATATGATAGCATTGCAGGAATATATTGTTTTCAAATGCAGAAATTTTCAAATACAGAATTCAAATTTGTATGGCTGATTACTTAGAAGTACCTGGGCTTGTTATTTATGTGTTTTGTTCTTTGCCAGCTCATGTGTTAGGGAAATGTACATCTCTTTCACGGAGGAGAATTCACAGAATATCCAGGGAAAATTTCCAGGGAGATTCACAGAATCTCCATCTAGAAATCCATGCAGCACTGATGTCATTGTTCAGGGAACATGAGCACAGATCATACCAGTGATTGACCCAGCACACTGAGGTAAAGGGCARTAAGTGATGGAAATCTACCCAAAATCAGTGTATCCAGAATGATCTGTTCAGAAGCACACCAAGAAATAAAATATCTCCACATGAAAGGAGAAACCTAGGGATAGCATTGTTAAATAGCAAAATGGCCAAGATCGTGCCAGTCATGTAGGAACAAGGGGAGTTAAATGTCTTTGTAATAACGATATGGACACTGAACAAACTGAATTTTATTGCCAAAAATGATCCTAACGACAGACACCTATCATAAACAGCTTGCTCTGACGAACCTCAGGCAACTCACCCAGGACTGAAAAACAGTGCTTTTCTCCCCTCRAGTAATTCTTAGCTCTGAGACAGCCTTGCTTTGGAAGGATAAAACTATAACTTCCCTCTTCAACACTGAGGGTAGGATCCCTTTTTGTTTTAAAACCATTCAGGCTCTGCCTTTCTTTCATGTKTTGAGTGTGTCTTCCCTGCTTGGCCAGAGAAGGGAAGCATGCCCAGCACAGTCTCCACTCAGGCGTTAAATCCTCATTGATGACACATCTTTTTTGTCAGTACAATTTTTCAGCAGATTATCTGAATACACATTCTTATCTACATTGTGTTTTCCAGTGCATCCCCCAGTCTGGTTGGTTTTGGAGCCACAGGACCAGGTGCTCTCAGACCTAAGAGTGCTTTTGCACCCCTTCAAATGAGAAATTGTTCATTTCCTAAGGGTTTGCTGAGCTTTGTAGGCAGGTTTTAAAGTGACAAAACTCAGAATGCACTATCACCACTACCCCATGTGGCAAATTCTAATCTCCCTCTTATTGATGAAAATCACAGGGACATCTTTTGCTGGTTCTCCTGACATTCTTCTTATTTGAAAAGGGTTGCAATTTATTGCTGGTTTAGTTTACCTGCAAGGAAATAGCCTGAAACAAATAAATGTCCATCAKACTGAGAAAAATCTCTAGTCACTACATACCAGCCCTAAAATTCAATTGCATTTGAATTAGTGAAACTGAGATAAAAAGCTTAAGAACTTGTATATTATTAAATTTATAAGCAAACTAACCAAAACTCTTAGCAACTTTTGTAGCATCACACACTAAGAAACCTCAATCTTTATCTGTTCTATGTAGATAATTTGGAAAATGAGATTTTGCTTTCCTCTAGAGCTTTGCAGTACAATGTAAATCTCAGAAGCATGAGATTAAACATAACAGATTAAAATATGGTGATCCATCTGTTCCCACAAATGGGATCTAATTCACTCACAGCAGAAAGATTCCTGCATTTTTTCAATCTGCTGAACTGAAAACAAAGTTAAAAACACTTGTGTCGCAATAAAGGTTCATCTTTTCCTCAGATGGAACACCTAGAAAGCAAAACATTTCCAGGTTTTCTGGAGTTCTGTGCCTTCAGTCACTGCCAGCTCAGAATAAAGAGATAATTCATCTCAGCTGATTCCAGTAGACTTGAGGGAGGGAAACCATTCCAGAGAACGTTACTAAGAAAGTCACTTCTGTAATAAAGAAGTTAAACTTGAGCTATTGCATATGACACATGCAATCTCTTAAAAAAACAACCCAAAACTGTACAAGGAACCCTTTTTATTCTGTGTTTAGTTAAATCTTTAAAACCATGACTCCCAGATTGCTGCCCTGCTAATGCCTGATAGCCATCTTTCAAAGCTATTGAGATTGCAACATACAGTCACACAGCAGTGCCAGTTATGATAGATRGCAAGGAGAATTCCATGCCAGTGTGCCAACAGAAAAGCTGGAACACAGAATATTTGCTCCTGAAAATAGACACTGGAATATTTTCAATTAAGCATCACATGCAGTGAAGTACAATACATTGAAWCTAAATAAGCTGTATCCCTTCAGTTTACTTGCAGTACCTAAGAGGGTTGGTAATTTGACTGGTCATGATAGATTATTAAAGATACAATTAAAAAAAAAATGTTTTGTTGATCTTCAGAATGACTGAATTCTGCTTTTGTATGAGCAAATACACTACACAAATACATATCTGAAGTACTGAGCAGMCATACTGACTATTAGACTTCACCTTTTATCAATTATATAAAAGTATTTTTATGACTATGAGCTAAACCTTCCCAGATTTAACATCAAATGTTTAATACCATATGTGGCTTGAGTTTGCTGCTGCTGGCATAAAAAACAGTTTCTCTCAGACACAGAATTCTGCTAAGGGATAAGCTCCAGAATTAAAACTCAGATTTTTATTTTTGTTTTATAGTTAATTTTATCTTTTTCTTGGTATTTTTTTCTTATCTGTCATCACAACATTTTTGCAGAGCTACTTTTATTTCAGTTAATCACATGCTACTTTCATGTTCATCTCAGGAAGGAAGTAGTTTCCAACAAAAATCTATTAGGATTTCAGACAGAAAATATTGTCAATTAAAATATTTTATATCAAACATAAAATAGCAGAGATTTAGAATAGGCAACAGATTGTCTCTTCTCCTACTAAAAGATATCAAGGGAATCAACATGGTACAACATAAATTCCTAGATTTTCTCTTTTKCACTTATGTAAGTAAAGCTTTACTACTGGAAATTTTACTCCAGAACAAATCCCTTGTTGTGTATCTGCCTTCTTACAGGTGTGAATTACATGGAAGTTATTTCATGAAGTAAGGTACCACAGTGCAAAAGATCAATAGTACAAGATTACGAGACTGAGTAAAACCTGCAACTCTAATGCTACACWGCTACCACTGAAAATGTGTGGCTAAAGTTTCTGGAACTAAAGTTTAGYTATTGCCTTTCTTGCACATGTTCTYTTCYGAAGCTGAGTGTGATTTTTAAATGTATTCCTGAAAAAGTCTAGTTTTTCTCATAGTAATCTTGTTTTTCTTCAATTTATAAAGGAAAATAACCAATTTCTGTAAAATATATGTGAACTGTCATACGCAATTTCTCAGGTAATAAAGAAATGGGTGAGGTAACAGTGTGATCCAAGATTTCCTTCTGATCACTGGAGAAGTTTCAAATAAAGCAGTTTATTTGAGAGAAGATCTTACAACTCTCTTCTTTCTTCCATTAGGAGTCAGTCCACAGATTTACCTCCTTTTTTTTTTGGAGTGGGAGGATTGTTTCCTCTCCTTGTTTTTCTAAGGCCAGAAAAAACAAGTTTGCTCCAGGAATGCTACCCTGGCATGTTCATGGCAGGCAGCACTCTCAGAGCTAAACCTGCCCATCGTGACCATGATGGCACTGCTCAGTTATGCCATAGGAGCTGATAAAGATAAGATTTTAGTGGGTTTAACTGGCATTTTTATAGGTGCTGTAGATCCTCAATTATTCCAGCAGGATCTTTCCTATTTACACCTATTTATCCCTTTTTCTGATTTAGAGCTGATTTGTGCTTTAATAGCAAGTAAATTTAACACAGAAACAAATTGCTAGCTAATAAATTAACCCCAGTTCTCGATGTATTCATTACTGGAATCACACTTCTGCAAAAGCACACAAAAAACCACACAACAGTGAGTCACACACAACTGTTGGTAAAACAAATGCCAAGTCCTCCTGTAATAGCTCATCTTTTTTTATCCCAAGCCTCTGCATTTCTTCAAAATAAGAACTTTGCAAATGCTAAACCAAAGAAATGCAAAACAAAGACTKAAGATGCTGTTCTATTTTCTGAATAACGAACAGAAGTCACGAACAGTTATGATYTGCCAGCAGTGACATTGCTGACAGGTTAGCTCATAGACTTTTCTCCTTTTCTCCTCTCCTGAGAATTCTTACATGATACATTCTGGTGGGCAAAACTATTAAATTCATTTATCAGCTRCCATTGTCTTCAAGCATAAACAGAGAGGGAATCATCATCCATGTGTTTATCATGGTAACACCATGAGAATTCTGCTCAGGTGAGTACCTGGCCCCCTTAATGAAAGCAGCAGCAGTTTGGTACAGGAGATTTGTGACAGCAGGGAACAAGTAGTTTAAGCAGGGTGTAGTTAAACTTCTTCACTCTCCTAAACCTGTGGTTTTTGTGGTGTTTATTTCTTGAACACCTTTCTTGACAAGAAATGAAAGCCACTCATTCAAAAATGGTTCCAAGTATGAATGAAAAAAAAAAAATAGGAGGAAATAAAACAGTGAAAGGGAATATTGGCTTGGCTTTTCCATAACCCATAAAGAATGGAATGTTTTTACATGGCTGAACAACAGCATCTTCAAATCCCTCAGTCTCTCCAAAATCAGACGCTCCCTCCCCCAATCTCTTGACGTGCTGCTGGTTTGAAATGTACTTTGAGCTATTCTACTAATTTCTCTTTATTTTTGGAAGAAGTTGCTGTGTCTTGTTTCTAATGTCACATTGTGCTACATCACCATCATGGCTGGGAATGAGAGTGCTGCTGTGGTGTGCTAGAGTGGTGCTATTCCCCAGGAAAGAGATGGATAGCCCTGGCATGCCCTGGTGGATGCTGAAAACACAGCAGACAYCTCACAACTCCTTTAGATGACACAGGAAAATACAAAGGAACATCTGGCTGTGGTGAAGCTGAGGTGTCAGGCACACTTTTCTCCAAATACGCTGTTTCAAAGTGATCAAGCACGTAACAGCYTCTTCCCTCAGGCAGGCAAAGAGGAAGGAGGACTGCAAAGGCTGAGAAACACCACGGGGAAAGTCTAATCTCGAAAGAAAGAAGTGCTCACTTTATTCAAGTCCCTCCTAAAACAGATGAGCTGCTGTTAGCAGATCAATAGAAATCGCTTTGTAGTATCTCAATAATTGCACTACAAAGTGCACGGTGGAACTCATCCTAGGACAACCCACACAATCCCAACCCRTGGCATTCTTTTGAGGCAACTGAATTGTGAAAATAAATTGCTCTACACTAGCTGAATATGAACTGGTTAAAAGAACAGACACCATCCTTGAACCAAGGGCTGTTGTTTCAAATGACAATATCAGGCAGGCAATGTTTTTGATATTCACTGAAATATAGGAGCCTGCTTGGCCTTGATGAGCTCCTCACCTCCCCAGGGTACAAAAGCACCCACCCTCTGCACATTTCCTTTGTGCAATAGGCAAAGCAGAGGGGAGGCTTTTCTTTCGAATGGAGGATTTCATCACACATTTTTCAAAAGGACCTGGACCAAAATAGTGGACGAGTGGTCATCCTCACCTTCATCAACCCTGTCCAAACATTTGCTGTTTGGTTCAAATAAACAAAAAAGGCTGATCCTTAAAAAAAGTTGATGAGACATAACTGCTCTTTTTTTTTTCATAAACCAAGAAGCCCTCTGTGATCATAGCCCATTAATAAACCAAGGAACAGTTGACAAAGGCTCAAATGATGCATCCACACAGCTTCTGCAGCACATACGCTCCAGCATATGGCTTTTCAAACCCCTTTTACAGCAGAGAAGATGCACTTTGCTGTGCATTCACAGGCCTGCTCGCTGCTAGAGCAAAGCATGACTGAGTTTTGTCTACCACTTGCAAGGGCACTTGAGGGTAGACATGAAAATGCAAACTTAGTGTTTTATGTCCACTTACTCACTTCAAAAGAGCCCGTTCTATAGCTTCAGTATTGATTTGTGGTTGATGTCTTTTGGTTTTGATGCGATTTTCTTTTTTTTTTTTTTTTAAGAAAAATAGTCTTTTCAAATTTTTTTCTGTTGGAGTGATGAATTCTATCACTTTTAGTCCCTCTCTCACCTAAGAAGGAAAAGGTTGGCTACTTTACTTGTCCAAGATCTGCTGAGTTATCTGTCCTTTCAAATATTTCAGGAAAGAGGCTGTTTTACGATGTGACAGGTGGTGGCTTTCATCTTTCACATTCCCTATACAGATAACCAAGAAAGGTAAAATGTTTACAGGCAAATAAAAAATAAATTATTAAAAAAAATAGGTTAGCAAGTCACTCTTTCCTAAAAGAATATAGAAACTGATCTTTTCACCCCAATTCGACACTGCTTTCAGCATCTTGCCTGAATACCCCATTAAATGTATTAGGAAAAAAAAAAAAGAAATCACCAGCACTGAAATGCTGACATTGTGGGTTTTCTTCAGGAGTCCTTATTGACACACAGYACATATTGTAGTTATTTGTCAAGAGAATTGAACTCTGAAGATATTTCTTCCCTTGACTGATACTTGACTGTTCTTTTCACAATTTCATTGTAGCACTTCACAATAGTCCACACTGACAGAAAATAAAAGGCAAGGAGAATAAAGAGGGACCAGAAAGATTTTACACTGGATGGGTGCACCAGAACAGTGTCTCACAGTTTTCACYTGCCACCAATTTCCACCCTGGAGATTCAGCTGCTGCTCCACCTGATTCCATCCCCCTACTCARGACTGCACTGAAGGCTTTTCACACTGGCACAAATATTTCTTCTGCTGAGAAACTTTTTCTTGTGCTGTGCTGGATGTGCTGTCCACTTCTGTATGCATTTCTGGGTGCTCGAATTTCATTCTTATTACAATTTTTGACTCTGCTGAGTACTCCTCAAGGAGTAYACAAATATGCCAATGCTTCAAAGCCAAGTAAAGCTCTGTCACAGGAAGTGCTGGTGTGTGAGAAATGCTCTTAGCAGATAAGTTTTGAATAGACAAAAGGAGATACTCAAAAAGTAAGTGCTCACATCTRAAGAGTTTTCCAGGTTAAAATCCACCATTTCCCTGACAATACTGCTCTCAAGAAACATTTTTTCCTCAAACAAGAAACAGTCACACAAGAACATTTAACATTTTCTYGACAATAAAAATCTTCAGGTTCCCAGCCTCTTTAGTTCTCTTTGATTGTTYCCACCCCAGCTAAAGACTAGATGGAGAGCACTGGCAATGAAAAAGATTAAACAGATGTAAAACCCAAGCAGTCTGCTTGTGCAATGGACTGTGAGGAGAGTTGGTGATGCATGCTAAATGGTAAATAATAAAATCTAATTGCCATATGAATGTGCATGGCAATCCATCTCCCACGTAATCAATGCTGGGCCAATTACTCTGTATGAGGGGGATGGCCATGGTGGAGAGGTGAGGCATTCAAGCACATCAAATGTCTTTCATTCCTTTGCTGTTCTGACCACTTTTGGAGATTGCCTRCACCTGAAAAATAGACAAAATCTAACGAAGCTGGCATTTGCATGGCGGAGTATATTCAGCTCTCCCCTCCTCCTGCTGTAATTGTTTCACTCTCTGCTTTAACAGCCAGCACATGCTCTTAGCAGAGCCTGCTTTCAAAATAGTGAGGAATTCCTCTTTCCAACAGGCATGTTAGACCTCAGAAATCATCAACTGCAAAACTCCTCCTTTGGCAAGTGGGAAAAGTCTCCACATAAAGCCATCGAAGAGCTGAGATGTTAAAGGTTCACAATTTGAATGTAGGTTTGCAGAGAGTAGTACTTTAATACAAGATTACTTTTGATCAAGACAGTCACATTCAGAYACTGAGGATATTCCAGGAAGCTGCACTTTCGCAAAAAGGACTGCCCAGTTAAAATACCAAGGTTAAYGAAGAGTACATTTTAAAACAAATTTATGATGTGCTTCTTCACCCTGTGTACCTGTGGGGGAGGCTAGGATGCAGTGGAATGTATTTATACTAAATAATCAAAGAGTGATAAGTTTTAAAAGCATACATGTTTCCCTGTATCATTCTTAACTTTTACTTGGTGTTCCAGAAAGGCTTGAATGGAATTCCGCCATCAGCAGGAGTAACAACTTGCATGTCAAGCGGCTGTAGCAATAAACGTAAATCCATCCATTGATATGTATATGAAAGTCTGAGAAGARCAGGGGAGAAGCAGCAGAAAAAAACACCCTTCTCACTATGCACTGATCTGACAGACTATTGCATTGTTCTTGACTTCACAGCACGAGCTCTAGAATGCCTTTCTTTAATCTAGAACTATAGAAACAGATTTTCAGTTTTTTCCCCCCATCTCATAATGTTGGCGATTTGGATACAATTTCTGAAGGTTTAGCATTGCCAAAATTATTTTCACAGTCTAGTAGACAGCATTGCTGCTTACAAGCAACATGTGAAAAATTGTAAAGGAAGGAGAATACAGGAATTCTTTAGACCAGGTTGTCTAATGCCCTATTGTTGTCTACCAGAACTCTGTTACCCAGGAAGTCTCAAAGAAAAGTTCTCAGTTTTAAGTCCCTTGTTTTCCCTCTTCAGCCTTGTTTTCCCTTGTTCAGCCTTTGCTTTCCTGCACCACCAGGAAGGCAACAGCTGCATTCGCTGTTGTCTACTCCAATAGGTCACACTGGGAAGATCTATTTGCTGTTGACAGTGTTTGGAACTCTGCATTTGGAACAGAACATTATTTCTGCATGAAGAATTCACAGCCCACTGGCAAGGTCATTACATTTAGCTCATGCGTGATTATTTGMGAAATTTAAGCATTAATACTTGCTCATTTGTACAATGTTCCTGTGCTCCTTAAAGCTTTGTTTCTCCAGTAATACAAATATAAAAGATAGAGAGCTTGCAACATAGAGARAAACTTATAATGAAGCAACAATAATAACTGGCTCAATATAAAACAACAGAGAGAAATATTACATGAAATTGAAACAATTTCAGTTTCCATTGCTGAAACAGGAATTCCTCATTATGATCAAGGCTAATTTAACTCAGCATGAATAACCTGCTTCGACAGGCAAATGAAATATCAATAGATTAAGGGACTATTACAAATCATCAATGAATATGCCAGGCTGCTAGATCTACTGATAATTTAGTTAATTGCTTTCAAAGTTTACAAGGATGAATTAATTGCCAAGTGAATCTTTGTGCACATTGAAGAACTATAACTTGGTGCATTTGTAAAACCATTGAGGCGGTACCAGAAATGAATATAGCTGCTTTTCTTTCACATGCCTCAGTTTAGTCTGTTTTCACAGTATGGGACAAAACAGCAAATGAAAAAGGAAAAGTAGATAGAAGCAGGAGCCCTATCCCACAAAGGAATAAAGGAAGCCAGGGTCCAGTGAAAAGATACAGAAATAAAACAGAAAATGAGAGATCTAGACAGGTTATTTCAATCCAAGTAGGCTGATKCTGCTGTGTGCTCTAATATGAATAGCAATTTTTTTTGAGGATGCAGTGATGTAAGAGGACAGGAATACCATATGACTTACAATGGGCTCTAAAACTGACATTTGGGGGGGCACATGAAGGATGATGACAGTGAGACAAGTTRGAATTATGACTGTCAGTTCAAAAGAGCAGGTCTTGACATGTGAAATGATGCATGGGGAGCAAAAGTTAACCCATAAATGCTGAGCTGGGCATAATTTTTTTCAAAATAGTAATTTCCTTCTAAAAACATAGTTTGCCCAATATCAAGATTAGGATGACTGCAGGTCATCTCAGAGGATCCAGCGTATCTGTGAACCCTTTCTGTGATCAATTTTAAAATTGGATTGGATACTGAAGTACTGAAACTACCATCTCACACRAAAGTTTGTAACTACTCATTGCTCAATCTAAAATAGCTGCAGCATTCTTTGCCTTCTCATTTGGTAGGAGTAAAATATCTCAATTTCTCATTTCAATATATAAACAATTAAAATGCTAAAATATTTTAATTTTCTGATGGGTATTCCAAGAGAATTCTGATTGGATTTTTKSMRGGKKTTTTTTWATGCYTGCTGTTTAAAAAAGYRTGTGAAAGCTTTGGGGATTAAARTACTGCCTATATGTGTAGGAGAGAAGCAAGAGGAAGATTAAACCCTGGTAGGTAAGTGGATACCAAGTGTGCTTGAGGATGTCCTCCTCCTCGGAGGCAGATCATGCATCTTCAAGTGCTTATAAAATAAAATAATTTCTGACAGAACTGCAGTTTCCCATACGACAGGGAAAAAAATTGTGGAGGGGGAAGAGACATTATAAATATTGTAAAATAACAGTCTGAGTAAGGGAGACGCCTTTTTTTTGGCAACAGTGAGGAACAAGGACCACAGAATGGTTTGGTTTGGGTGCTGAGGCAGCACAGGACACATTTGGCTCTCTAGGCTGCCAGCACTCGTGGTCAGCATCACTGGGCAGTGATGTCCATCAGGAATTGGAGCTGTTGACCACCGTGGATGCAGCTATCCAACCACTTCCTTATCCACCTAAGAATCCTAACAATCTTTCCCTCATCCACTGATGAGGATTGTAGTTGCTCCTACAAAGAAGTCAAATTCCATTTTCTCACATTTTTCTGTGCCCCTTTGAGGCCACTCAGAGCCCTCAGAACATCAGAGCACARCACCCAGTGCAGCGAGCAAGAATTCCCCTCCACCCAGCCCTTTTTCAGCCACACACACCAACCATCTGAGCTAACCTGGGAGCAGGACAGGGAATCTGCTCATGAAATATATGAAAGGAAATTTGCTGTGTAACTGTGCTGGCAGGCTTGAGCTGAGCTGCTTTTGCTGTTCAGACTCATTTATCTTTACRGGTTATCTGCTAGAACTGCACCTCGGCACACTTTGCTAATTTCCCCTGCTAGGAAAAATAACACAGTCCTTGGAAGCCAAGAGCAGAATTATTTCCACTCGTTTATTTGTCTCCAATTTATACTTTACCCATCTAATTACAGCAATAATTAGGCTGCAGGATGTAATATATGTGTTTCCACAGGTAGCGGCTGGAATTGCACCAGAGGTTACTCAGGGAAGCGATGCGTGTGATAATGAACTTGCTGTGTTATACAGCCAAATCCYACACCCAAAAGGAAACAGATATTGAAAATTCTCTCCCATATTTTTATGGCAGCTGTCTGCTTTCCCAGACARCTTCCATGCTGTGCGGGCTTGACAACACAATCTGTGTCTTATCTTTGCAYTGAATTCGCTGTGTATTTGCAGAAAACCCACACAGAGTGGATTTCTTTTTCCAGGATCGGCTTGGATTTCAAAATCAGAAATCTGGTAACAATGTAATTCCTCAGAAAGGCTGCAGGTTCTCTGTTATCTRTACAYRTTTATATTTTACCTAAWGATWACTTTGRWTAAGCAGAATTATTGATACCAACTGCACCAAGTGTAATTTTACATTTGCTTTGTTGTTAAGGCTGAAATAACAGAGGACAACGAATTAACTGTAACTATGTCAGAAAAGTGTGTGTAGTCTTTACAGCACAACAGAAACATGTCATTGTGAGAAACACTTATGTAAAATAGAAAAGAAGCAGCTACAGGAGRTCATTTCAGCTAAATACAAAGGAAGGAAAAATGGTAATGAAAGGCAAGCTTTCCTCTCTTTCAGCCTCTGTTTTTATGGCTAACAAGCATAAGCTTGATCCCCCTCCCAAACCCAACCAAAATTCTCATTATGTATACTGTGCCATATTTAAGGGAAGTTGACTGAGCAAAATATAGCCAGATATATTGAAAAAAATAATAAAAAATTAGGCGTAATGTTATGAGAAGGCAGAGATTGAGGAACTGTGTATGCTAGACCAGTTTCAGAGAGATGCTTGCTATATATTCCTGCACTGAACACATCAGGCCTGTTATTCTTTTACCATCCACATTCCCTGGGTGGTGAATTACAGAAAATCATCTAACACAATTCACCTTCCTCGCTTCAAATCTCAGTAGGCTTTTTCGTGCTCCTCATTTCTTTTATTTCTTTTTTATTTTTTTTTTCCTTCCCCCAAAGGAATTCAAGGTTAGAAAACGCGACAGCTACGGATACAGTTTTACTTCAAAAGCRTCAGGCAAAAAGCAGCATTTTCAAAGCGCAGCACACAAAGGAATGCTGGATTTCGCTGCTGAGCTTTCCCTGGGCGGTTTGGGCGAGATCACAGCGCTCTCTAGTGCCTTTAGCCAGCACATGGAGCCACCCCGGGCTGCTTTTCTTAAATCAGGCAAATCCCACCAAAGAACCACCACCAGCGGTTTGAAAAAATATAGCGAATAAAATGGCTGTGTTTATTATCAGCTGGCAACAGGATTAGTTTGTTTTTGGTTTTTTTTTTTTTCCTACCCATGCCTGATTTAACCACTAGGAAAAAAGCCAAACATCTTAAAAAGATGTACACATATAAGCAATATTTTCCTTCTAAAAAATGTCGAGGAATAAGGTGGATACTTTCTGGCATAAAAAATAATGTTGAACGATTACACTGTCTCAGAAAATACCGGTGATGTTTAACAGAATGCAAACCTGAGAAATAATGTGGCACAAAATTCAGATGTTACTTTAGGAATGCAGTGTGAGTCGTCCAAAAAAGCTTTATCAGRAATGCTAGGTTGATAAAGAAAAGAATCTCTTATTGAACACTATGACATATCAGGATACTGTTTTCACAGTCTTTCTTACAATCTTAATAGCTCTTTCAAGTGAGGCAAACATGTAAAATATCACAAAATCCAGAATAATTACCAAGGTCAGCTCATTATCTGTGACTCAGAGGCAGTTAAAAGAAAATCCAGCAAGGAATAAGCTCTTGATGGAATATTAATATCGACTTTGAACATCCTGGCTTTTGAAATATCTTATTTCTTTGGCTGTTATGAAATTACAGTTTTCCTGCCAAGAGCCTTTTAAAAGAATGCTAAAATACACAAAAATTTTTCACATGACCAGAGCATATATTCTTGTCTCTGATTAGGTAGGCATTGTTTTAAAAGTATCCTTATACACCCTTCCTAAAAGATTTTTTCCTCTGATGTAAATTAGCTTTTCAAAAACCCATCCATATAGCTCATTATTGTCACTTACTGTAAAATATACATATGTGTTGTTTTGCTTTATAAAAAATAGTTCTCAAGAATCTAGCTGGATTTATAACATGTAGGTTTAGTGCTATAAAACAAAGTTTATCCCACCTGCAATCGAAATTAAAATACATTACATATTTAGGTATGTTATGCCACTTTACATAACCTATGTTTATGTAAAGGTCAGGTTTTTTACATAGACATTGTAGGCTTCCTTTAGTCCCTCAATTATCTTTTGCTTTATATGGGCCACTCTGTGTTATTGTAATTTCCTACTTATTTTTTAAAAAATTCCCATAGGATCTTCACAGGCARYAAGTTCTCTGTTATCTGTACAMAATTATATTTTACCYAATGATTACTTTGGTTAAGCAGAATTATTGATACCAACWGCACCAASTRTAATTTTAYATTTRCTTTGTTGTTAAGGCTGAAATRACAGAGAACAATGAATTAACTGTAACTGTTTATATCAGGAAAATGTGTGGAGTTGTACCTACCTGTGCAGAACTACCACTAAAATGGCATTGTCAAGTTGAGGTGATGTTCTCACTTGTGATCATATTAATTATAAAATAAAAAGTTTCACATGGCATTACAAAGTTATACTTTACATCCATGATTTATTCAGTTCATCAATCTGTAATGGCCCTCACTGTAGATTACACAAGAAGAAGTGCACTTACTTTTRAGGTCTAAATTTCTGGCTCCTGCTGTGCTCTGTGTTGTGATTTTAGTGTCAATCTTGACAGTGTGCAGGTTGTTGGTGTCCCTTGATATCATGACATTGTGCCACTGGTTGTCATTGAGAGGTTTATTTGAACTTCCCTTGATGAGGTTGGCACCATTTCCCAAATCAAACACATAATGTAAATACCTGGGGAAAGAGAAGAAAAATGGAAAAGTTTCCTTTTCCTTTACATAGCAAGGGGGCACTAATCAACACGTTTAACAGTTTCTATTTGCCCGCACTCCTCAGCAGAGCTGGCAAAACCAGAAGACAACAATGAATGCCAGATGGGGAAGCAGCTGTCATTCCGAGGAGCTGCTGCTCGTTTGGATGGAGTTGAGGTGCAGTCCCGAGTTTCTGGAAAGCAACAACGAGCACTCCACGCCCCAGACATGCATACATACGTCGAGAGGGAACAAGAGGGAGGCTACAAACTAGCACTTCTTTGTGGCAAGCACCAGACAGAAGTTATACCTATTATTTACTTTCATACATTTCAGGCATCTAGCTTCACCTGAAAGAAAGAGTCACAACAAAGCACGTGAAGTCCAACACGAAGAAACATTTATCAATCGCATCTATCCAGCCAGAAAAAAGAGAGATTTGCACCCTAAAGTTTCCCGTGGAGCTCCTCCTGCACACACATTTGGAACGGACCGGTTTGGTTGTTACGCTAATCCATACATACCCTTTCACTAATTCAACCACAATGAAATCATTTCCATCGCCACTGTTATAAAGTATCAATCCGTCCAGGGAGGTGGTTTTGAACTGGAAAAAAAGGTGCATAGATGTGTACGCCTGTAGCGTGGCCAGTGCAACATAACTCGCTTTTGTTTTAAAGGTTACGGGGTCTGCTATGATGTTCCTGAACCCGAATCTTGCGTTTAGCTCACAATAATCGATGTCTCCGTTTTTACACAAGTCAATGTATGCCATGCCATTAAATGTGAGACTCTGCAGATGCCCGATAAAATTAGAAGGCACAGAAGACAGGTAGCGCCGTTCTGTTATTATTCCTGTTTCTATGTTGTGGAATTCCAGYCGTGTGTGATCGCCAGCCATTTGACCTTTAAACAGCAACAAGAAAACACGTGTTAGCGTCTGAAAGGGGAGCTCGAAAAGCACATCATATGATTAAACATCTGCATCAATTTCACACTTTGCAGAATGCACAGGGCAAGTTCTTGGCTCTAAAGGGAACTCTTCTAAACTCATCCTAAATGCTGATAAATCCAGGAGCCTTTCCTCTCAGTTCAGTGTGTTTGGATAAGGCAAACAGCAAGATTACTAAAYTGAAACATTTTACCAGAGTACATTAAACTGCCAACAAAATCCCTCACTTCGGTCACACTTAACCAGATGTAGGGTTTTACTACAAGCAAGCCCAATTACTTAACGTGAGGATCACAAAGGCCAACCCCAGAGCTAAATCAACAATATCAGAGCTTCATGAAAGAGAAGCAGAACAGCTTGAGGGATATTATTCCATGTGTTTTGCTCCAATGTGGGTGATTTGACCAGAGGGAGGAAGGATTCCTGTTCCAGCTGTCGTAGGTACATTAGTGCTGGCCCTGCTGCAAAACCCWGTGGGATGAGGGTGAACAGCTGCTTGAAAGCAACAGGCTTTGTACCCTGGGGATAAACCATGGGAGAAGGGGCAGAGCCCAAGGGATGGGCTGAGCAGAAAGCCTGCAGGAAGATGCCAGTGGTTTGTAATCCTGGCAACAGCAAGGACTTGCTTACATCAGAGTGGCAGCCACAAGCAAGCCCCAGAGCTGCCTTTGAGCTCTCTCCATCCTCCAAGGACCAGTGCAGAGGAAGGAGCCCAAAATCAATTGTGGAGCTAATCTAGAGAACAGGATCAGCACTGCCACAGTAACTCACACAGGCCAGGTAAGCTTTTAAGCTAATTATTAAATGTCTTACCCAGCACATTAAAATTGTCTTCACTGAAGAGTTTCCTTTTCTGACAGGACTTCCATATTTTTTTCCATGTGTATTTTAAAGAAGTAGGGCAGTATTATCACAAGGCTGATTCATGATCACAGTGTGTGGACGAAACAGCTTTTTATTGCTAATGGATTTCAACCCTCAATGTACCTTTTGCAAACAATGGCCTGGATTTCCCAGTTCCTTGGCTGTTTCATTTCTCTTGTGAAATACAGAGAGGGTGAAGAGCAGGCCAAGCCACGCTGGATTAAACCGGCAAAAAGCTGATCTAATACAAGTTCCCACAGTGGCAAAGCTGTTGACAAGCCAAGTTCCCTCTGTCCATCCCCAAATTTACTATTCCAGGAGAGAGCGTGAGCACCGCCCCGAGCTGGACATGTCAGAAGTGGTGCAGAGAGCCCACTGGAGGAAGCTTATAGAGCTGTACCTTCATAGTTTTCATAAGCAAGTGTGTGTGGACATGAGTGTGACAGGGAAAAGACAAGGGAAAGAGAAATGCAGATATCTGGGGTTTGCCCAGGGRGRTGAATTYATGAGCAGGCCAARTCACAGCAMRGAAATGCAAGCACAGGCATCAGGGAAGCTACAGGAAAAATAGCTCTGTAAGTTTCAGGCACAAAAATTGCTCTCATCAAATATGATAAATAATTATGAGTAGCTTTTTAGGTTCAGGATGAGTTCTGTGTGAGAACTTGCTCATGTCACTAAACACCACCAGCAGCACCTGGGATCTGCACTCATGGGGCTGAGCACTGCAAGGGGCACCTCAAACCCCAGGGACATCTTCCTGATGTTCTTGCTTTTAAACATCAGTTCTGGACATACTACTTGCCCTGAAGGACCAAAAGTGGGTTCTTCCTGGCAGTAATGAGTCAGGGATCTGTCTTGAAAAATGCCAAATGTGTAATTTTTGCTAGGACAAGAGCTGTATTTTGGATCAGAGCCAAAGAGCTGAGGATCAGGTTTGAGAGAGGACCATTATGTATTCCAGCCTTGTAGCCCTTCAGATGGCATTGCATTAATGTCATAGCAGAAATCCACCAAGCTCTGGCCTGCAGCACAGTATCCCCACCACATTAATGTGTTTCTTTCTTCAGCAGAGTAATAAAAAAGTTCCAGAATCTGGGCTCACAATCCAAATCTCCCTCCAACATTTCAGTTTTGCAAACATGCAGACAGGACTTGAGAGTTCACTTAAGTGTAGTTTGTACTTATAAGGTTGGGTGTTTGGGAGTTCAGTGGTTTTTTATTTTGTTTAATTTCTTTTTTTTTCCTCTTTTTAAAATATTTTTTTTTTAAAGTTTATCATGTTTGTGGAAAAACTTCATACAAAAGGCCAACTGAATTTCTGTTCATAATCATAACTACATGTATCTATTTTGTTATCCAACTWTAGTGACCTTCAATCCACTTTCATTTTCTATACATTTTTAGAAAATAAGGTGCATCAGACCTGGCATTTAAACTCTTCTATGATGAGTCATTTTTTCAAAACCACCCTTGTGACTTCCAATGAAAGCTCGTTATGACTCTGAATGATATTATTTATCCATGTACACGCTATGCATTTGTCAAAAAGAACCGAGCACAATTAGTGAATGAATAAGTGGTATTTTATAATTGCAGAAAACTGGAAAATCAGGATGAATTATTTAATGGCTTTTCCTCAAACTTTCTGGGCTTTTTTTTCATATACATGAACTCCACGTGGAAATGGAACCAAGAAAAGAAAACATCATGTGTGGCAGTAGAAAGCTGGAATTAGGAAGTAGTTTTTTTTCCTTATTCTCAAAAAAATCATAGCAACCTTTCACATGAAAAGTGAAAGGGATATATTTTAATCAAATTTCTGATTTTTGGGACATCTGAAGAAAAGTTCTAAGCAGTTTAGAGCAAGTGCACTTTAATCTCATAYGGCAACTCTTTTCCTATCCTTCCAGTGAATTCAAAGCTTCTACACATTAAATTCTACATCTGAAATTTAAACTCGTAAAGGCTTCCATTAGTGTTGGAAAAAACCCATAACAACAAAAAACTCCACCCTCAAAAAAGCCAAAACAAAAAAACGTAATCGGTTACATAACAATAAATATTTTCTTTGTAGAAAATGTGATATTTATGGGACTAATAACAGATTACCCATATTTAAAGTTCCCTCTGTTCTTTCTCATCCCAGTTCCCTCCTCACTGGTGGAGGAGGCCTCATACTGGCCACACAGTTTCCTGAAGGGAGTTTAGGAAGTCTTTTCCCCCCCAAAATATTGGGGTGACTTTGAATGAATGACATTAAACATCTGTGGATGATGCAAATGCAGACAACTTCCAGYTTGAAGAAGAGAAAGGGAACTCAAGTCAAGTGGACATTTTTTGATGTAGATACTGGGTTGTGGAAAGAATACATGTGTTGCACTAGAAAGCTGGACCCAGGTTTTGTAACCTGTAGCACTTGTAAATTAGAACTTTGCCATGAGGAGTCCAGGAGTTGTGCATTTGGATCTTGACAATGGATTTTGATCTAAAAAATTTCCTATTATTATTTGAGTGGCAGCTGAAGCAACAAGATGATAATACTTTTCAGTATACTTCCTCTCACAYTGTGAATTCATTATCAAATGGAAAATAAATTATTTAGGCCATCTATATTCTTGAGAGAATGACCCCTAGGCATTACAACATACACAAACTTCAGCTCTAGAAGATGTATTGGTAATTTCTGATTCTAGAAAATGTGTTCTTGAAACTGCATGAATTATTTTTCTACCTGTGAGATGGACCTCAGTGCTCTGCTGARGTGAAAAGGGACTATTAAAGAAGGTACACTCCTCTTCAAAAAAAACAAACTTGTTATCATTTTAACAAAGCTTAGAACCAACAATAAAAGTTGTTTAATGCCACACAAAAATAAATAGTTAACACAAAATTAAGCATATTGAACTGTGCAAGAAGTAGGGGCCAGAAGTCAGATCAGTTGCTATTAACAACATGTATGTAAGCATTGTCTTGTACAGGACAACATCAATGTGTTCTCTGTTATCCTTTTTGATAATATAAATCTAGAAATACATTTCTAACATCTGCTAGCATGCATATTGAATTCTTTTTCTCCCACCCTAACTGCTATTTTGGTATTTGAGAAAAACATGCTGCCTAATATGTAATTATTGAGGACAGTTGCTGCAAGATTCAAACCACAGTAGAATATTCTTCAAATGTATATTAAATCCTTTCTTCCAGCAACAGCTTAGAGTTTCGCCTTAACAATGAGTTGCCAAAAGCATTTTGCTTGTCTTCTCACCAGAGATGTATCAAATCACTTCTCTCCAATTACTGCATAAAAAGCATTCATTTAAGCCAGCACGAAGGTTGTCATTAATTTCAATAACAAAACTTAGAGCAATTTTAATCTCAAGTGTTGTAACACACTTGTCGCACTGGCATTCCAAGATGTGTAACATGGCGTTTGAATCCTACCCAAGAACAGATTAAAAAAAGCATCTGTTGCTTTCAGATAAAGTCATTTTACTTCTGTCTTTTTTT
>NW_026623407.1:805292-820810 GCF_030028575.1 Malurus melanocephalus | reverse complement strand
CACAGAATGACAATGACACAGTACCTGTCACAGCCTGCTGGTCATCCACCATTAACTTTAAACCTTTTCCTCGCCGCACCACACGCACTGTGTGCCACTCATTATCATTGAGGTTATAGCCAGCAAAAAGGGTTTCTGGGCCTTTGCCTGTAGGACATGCCAAACAGTCATTATGCAATCTTTAAAGCAGTTTACATGCGAGCCTCACAGAGAAAGAGAGAAACAGAGAGACTGGCTGGGCAAATGTTAAAACTCACCAAAAGTCACATCAAGCAAGAAAATTACCAAGTATAAGCAAATTATAGAGCTACTATATACTATAGAACTACTGCATTAAAACACTGCTAATRTCTATTTAACTATGTAAATACATTGTATATGCACCAGGTTTCCATAAATAGGCACAGTCAACATGGTTTTAATTATTCACTTTTGAATCACATCCAGGCCTTTAACAAATGGGATCACTGAGCTGAAAGGACTTCAAGTATAGATTTACAAGACTGGATTTTTGTTGCTTTATTAAAAATAATTTGGTGGAAAAGAAAAAACTGTAAATGTGTGTGCATGTATTAAATTTTTCTAAATCTATGTCAACTTCTTTGTTAAACCTCTGTTTATTAGGACTTCTAGAACATCATCTGTTACCTGATCTAGATGACTTGCTGACATTCAGATCCAGTACCTTTGGATGTTAGCGGATCTTCAAACCATAATTCCCTTTTTCACTCAATGGATAATTTATTTTTGGAACCTGCTATTTTTGTCAGCAGTACAGCAAACATTTGTTATGCAAATTCTGTGTATAGCACAATGTACTCACGATAACCAAAGCACTCACAAATCTAAGAAACAGGATATCTTTAAAGCCTAGAAAAAGGATTTCTCATAAGAAAAGGATAATGGGAATTACCCCTTGCACTGCTGACCGAGCAGTGAAAGAGAGAAAGAAAAATCCTGACTTTGTACTGTCATTGATATGAATAGATCATAGACCAAGTGCTGAACCAATAAATCAAAAGTTACGTGGTGAGGGCCCAAAAGGCAAAACTAACTTGCATTTAACAAATTACATTCTTGTAAAATAGAGGCCTCCCTGTCTGTTTTTCAGCTCCTGTGGCAGAATAAATCCTGCTGATAACTAAAAATTGTCAATTAAATTCTGGACTCCTCTGTGCAATCGATTCTGTGATTCCATAAAAGAGACATATTGTAAAATAACTTTTGACACAGAAACTTTAGGGTTACCCTGAGTGACACTATTGCCTCCACTATGTCCTTCCAGGTGACAGTCTCCCATGTGTCAGCCTTTCTCTGCCACTAGCTCTGACACTCTCCCACATTTCTCTTGGGATCCCTCTCCATCCAGCACAAGCTAACTGTGATGGCTGAGGTCTGTTAATAAAATCAAAGCCTCAAATCAAAGCCTCTCTGACTTCAGAACTGCACAGAGGGAAAAGGACGCTGAGAGTTTGATGTAGCTGCTCAGCATATTGGATGGTTTCATCTCAGATGTTTTCCATCTTCTGTCAGCATTTTTTTTTAATTGCTGCTGGTTTATTGCCCTGTTTTTATACGCAACCTTTGCTATTTTGGGCATGCCAAGGGATCTCCAGTAACAAAAATGCAAAGCAAAGGCAGTGATATTCTGGTAACAGTGTTTCTGTGGGTCTCTGTATTGACACTGAGGTAGGAAAGGTGCCCAAATCCAGCAGATGTAGATGATTGGTCTCCATTGCCTAAATCATTCTGTTCCTTAAATGTTTGCTTTCTTTGACAGGAGAAAGACCAGTTTTGCATAAAGCTTMAGTGAATAATATTCTCTTTGAATGTGCTGATTTAGAGGCAGTAGGTAAAATTTCCAGAAATTCTTTTAGGTACTTCAATGGAAGAAATTTCTACCTAGATTTGGAGAAACATCTGGATTTATAAAAAATGCTGAAATGACACGAGCAAAAACTTTATTGGAGTCAACAGGCTTGCCTAGGCATACACCACTTAGTATTATTGTAAACATATTCACACTTATTTGTTAGTCCAATCTACTTTCTTCTTTTTTTTTATTTTTTAAAGTAGTTGAACCACTTAGTCTCCATTATCTTGCTTCACATCTCCAAAAGACCTAAAAGCACATGCAACTTTAATTTACTCTCACATTAACAACCCTCAGTGTCCCTTTCGTGTGAAGGTGCCTCAGTGTATATTAATATAAAATCCATCTTGGCTGCTCACATTTACAGGCAAATATATCTATTATCTTTTAATGGCTGGGGAGTTGTAAACTCTTCCTGTTGTAAAATTAAATGTGTATTTTCCTGTGCATCAGCCTGCTTTCCTTGCAGGAGCACTCAGAGTAAAAAAAAAAACAGGTCAGAACTCCGTGTGAGCTGCCTGTTCCYGCTGCACGCAATCCAGGAGAGGATTAAGGGGACCCCTGGTGAAAGGGCTAAAAAAGGACAAACCTTGGTAGAACACACTGTTGGAGAAAAGAAGAGAGTCCTGGCCTTGAGAAACTCTCCATTCATTGAAAAGAGACTTTTCCTTCCTGGACCTGATCTCTAACAGAGGAGAAGAGCTTTTGCTTTGGCAGAGAGAGGACAAGAAAATACAAAATAGCAATATTTTGCTCTTACCAGTACCCAGGTGCTGTATCCCACCTGTCCCACCCTGCTGCATCTCTGCAAAGTGGAACCATTTTCCACTGAAGGGGGAGATAAGGAAGGATGGATGCTCACCATTCCCACACAAATGCAGGGCTTGGGCTGCTCCCTGGCCWGGAACACGCTTTCACATAGAAAAGCAGCAAATATGCTGCAGAGGATTCAAGAGAAAATTGTCCAAATGCTTAAATATAAAAATATGTAGGAATCCCTTGATAAAACAAGACTACCAGAACAGCAGAAAAGAATTAGCATACATTATTAAACAGTATTGGCCAACCTGAATCCTAGTTCACATTGGTACCTTCCTCACTTACTTTCAAATATATTGCCCTGAAATTAATTTAAACATTATATGGAGATAATGGTACAGAGTCTTCTTCTTTGAGTTCTTCTAGTGAATCTAGTATAAATTTATATCTTCTAAATCACTGGCTCTCTTGTCTTATTCTGATTTACGCTGATCTGATTCCACTTCATTTAGATCGCACCAGCAGAAAGTACTCTTAAAGAAGTGCATTTAAATAAGAATTGGCATACTGCCATTTTTTTCTTCTCTTTTTTTTTTTTTTTTTTTGGCCCAATGAGGGAGAGCTGTTCTAGGCTTTTAAAAATTGTTCAATATCTCCCACATGAAGAAAAGCAAGAGCTCCAATTAAAAGAAAATGTATATATAATTTTGTTTTGTTTTTAATTGACTGATGCTACTTTTCCAAATTTATTWCCCTTCACTCCTATTTCCCATACTGTTCTTGCCCTGGAACTCATCTGTCTCTTTCTAGACAGGACACAGTTATTTTCCTTCATGTACCCAGCCAGCACTGTCTCACTTGCTGAGCCACTGATTCTCTCAGATACTAAACCCTTAATCAGAAACCTTTCCTTTCAGGGAGAAGATGCAAACCCAGGAAAAAAAAATCCACTAAGTATCTCCTCTGGCTTAAGTATGAAATTTATTATCAATGTCTATGTTCAGCTCTTCTCCTGTTTTAAAGGCTTAAATAACTACTAGATTTTATGCATCCCTAGAGAAAATGGATAGTACCAAATAATAGAAGTACTGGCACTTTTGTGGCTGCCTCAATTTGCTTCGAGTCCATAATGCCAATAAAATTTCCACACCCATTTAAAAGCAGATAATTAATTGCTGGTACAACCACCTTTTTACAAAGCCTGTGCAGTCAGGCGATACAGGTACAAATCTTGATGGTGCAATACATTATGAAYGAGGACATGTAAAGTCCCAAACATTCCCAGTTTTGTGCTTAGTTTGGCACCCAAAGCTGAGCTTACTTACTTGTCAGCACCTCAGCTGGAGCTCAACAGCCTTTTCAAAGTTAAAGGAAWAAATCCCAAAGGAAAAAAGAAAAATCTCATTTCCAGTGTACCAACCATTCTAAATGTTCTCTGGAGATTCCTGTTCTCTTTATTATCTTCTGAGGAGCTTATTCAGCCTAACTCAAGTGCTGAGGATTTGCTGAATTCCAACRAGTCAGTCAATTAACTTTAATACACACAATTTCCCCTCTTATAAATATCTATCCTTTGGTACTTTAATTTTAACCAACTCTTTGAACAGAATGTCAAAAATAACAAACCGACCACATTGAAAGAATCTATTTATTGGTCAGTATGAAAAGGTCAGTGRCTTCAGCCTAGAAAACTATGCATASTACAGCTAAAAGTATCAGCTGGCATTTAGACAAAAAKATATTTGGACAAGAAGATTCAGAGAGAATCTGAACATAATAGAGAATGTTATTTTAAGTCAGGGCTGTCAAGACAGAGTCTTACAGCTGAAATAATAAATATTTTACGATTCAGCTTGCTGTGTATAGACAGCTGCATGGCTCTGAGAGACACCTGAGAGTGTCATTGCAAATACCTGGCRCAGAACAAGAGAACTCTGTGCCATCTCATTTATCCTGCCTTCCAGAGTGAATTCAGCATGCCTCTAATCCAGGCTGCTGCTCCAGCACTCAGCCAGACTCACAGCCACTGTGCAAGCCCCACGAGGCATCACAAACCAGCATTACAAACCAGACTGCATCACAAAAAGCTCAGGAAAGATTCCTCAGAGCAAGGTACCAAACCACAAGATGTACAGGGTAAGGCATCCTAACCTTCACTGTCCTTTTTGTGGTTGGCTGCAGAAACATTACTGGCCTTCCAAAACAYTCCTTAGCACAGCTGATCTTAAAAAGTCAATTAATATAGTGAATCAACTGTATTTTAAATGACTGTGCCTGTATCATCCTGAAATTCCCTGACTAAACAGGTTTCTTGTCAATAGGAAAATTACATTGCC
The DNA here is from genome assembly GCF_030028575.1 of Malurus melanocephalus. Taxonomy (NCBI): domain Eukaryota; kingdom Metazoa; phylum Chordata; class Aves; order Passeriformes; family Maluridae; genus Malurus; species Malurus melanocephalus. Next base: position 815,842 of record NW_026623407.1, on the reverse strand, counting down.
TTTTAAGCATCAGAAATATGTATCAGGCTATCATTCACACCTGATTAATAAGATAACTTGAAAAAGTCTAATTGCAAGTCAAAGAAATTTTGTGCTTTCTTCCCAATRGACTCACATGGAAAATTCCACAAGAACAGCATACTCACTGAATTGTATCAAGCAAAACATATCAATCTTACATTGCTTGATCCAAATGCTTCAGCCCACAATAGTTTTATTATAGGCAAAATTGCTTGTGGCAATTTGGGTAATSTATTGGCAGTCAAGGGTATTTTTATCCCTTTTTTTTAAAACAAAATCTGACATTTCAGAAATTAAAATGAAGGCGATTGGAGCTGCTAATATCATTCATTAGCCTTCATTTAAGCTGTAGAACAGATTTGCTCATATTCTTTAGCATAACAAGAATATAATATTAAATATTTCTATTGAGGCATATCTATATTTCTCATATAGAAATGCAGAAAACTAAACAAGATACTTCTAAAAATTCYACTGCCTTCCCCTACATGACCAAACTACAAACAGACTGCATTTAATAYTGATCTAGTTCACCAGCAAGGAGAAACAGCACACACAGTGAATTCACTGGGGAAGAAAAATCCATGGAAGGATATAAAAACAACCAATCCAGGAATCAAGCACCATACCCAGCTCCGAGGAGTTTTCATTTGTCTGGTTATTTTCTCTCTTTTCTCTGAATTTGCTWTCCCTGAGCAAGGTCTGAGTTGCTGCAAATTCCCCCTCTCCCAGCTTTGTCTTTTTTTCAGGAAGCTGCTGAATTTGGGGTGTAACAACACACCTACTCACACATTTCTTTCAAGCTGTGAAATATTCACTGTGGCACAGCTGATATCTAAACAGAGCCARTGGATCCACGTGGGAAGGCAGAGCACAGATCTATTGGACTAAATAAAATCTAAGGATTCTGCCAAGAAAGGTGCTGAGGATCAACCACTGTCTGGTGAAACCACCATAGACGGGACCAGTACTCCATTTCAGTAAGATGGAGAAGAGGAGGGAGGAAGGATGCAATAACCTTTAGAGGTGTAAGTCTTGACCTCTAGATTTCCCTGCTAGACCAAAGGATACGTAGAAGACAGATACACTCTCAAAAGCATGCCTTGCTGGTCAATAATTGGGTCTATATCAATTTGAACCATATTTCCTGGAAAAAAAAAATAATTTAGAAGTTGCAGTTACAACTCTCTGTGAGCTCAGAGCACATGAGAGGATAAAACTTATTTTGTAACTGCATTATGAAATGTCTAGCYCATCTTAGAGATGTTTTTCAATGTGTTACTCAAAACGTTTATGGCTTAAAATCAGCTGCATTTTAATTTAGTTGTGTAAGGCATCTATCTAAGCAAGTGAAGCACAAACAGCCCCAAGGATATGTAATTTTCTTTCTTCTTGGAAATAATGAAAGAAAATTATTTTTAAAAGCAGCTAAAACCAGAAGTCAGCTAGATCCCTGTATTTTTAATAAGAGTGCAGTTTCTCTTTCAYACTGTTCTCTGAGGATCACGACTATCAGAAAATGTGCTAAAGGTACTAAAGGTTCTATGAATCTACCCCAAGGCCCTGAGCTAAAGCAAAGTCAATGAGCTTAAAAATTATGGTTGTTGCTTTGTCAGCTCACCGCTGAATGTTCTGAGAGAAATTTTCAGGAATTATGGTGAACCTGACAATTGACTTTGCTGGAGGTGAGGTGAGCGTGAACTTTCAATACATGGCAACTCTATGCTAATTTAAAGAAAACCTGAGTGCAAGATTATTTACTTGGTACTTGCTGCAGGTGAGGAAATGTGCTCTTGCMGAGATCCTGCAGCTTTACAATCACACTGTAAGGTCAGGCCATGCCTTGAAATGGGTTAAATCATTTAAAGTGCACTCAAAACTCAAGCGTATGAGTTAGCATTCAGCAGATTCACTTCCACAAACCGCTTGTGTGGCTTTAGTAAATTTTAATTTGCATTCACATCAGCCTGACGTGGCTGCTATGTGAAAAAGGAAAAGAAAGAGGAAAAATTGTACAAATTCCAAGTTGAATACATTGGAGCATTTTGTTTTAAGTCAAACTTAACACAAACACTTTCAAGTCAATATCTTTGCCTTCATTCCACCTAAGATAGTGCTGCACATTAGGAAAGCAGCTATTTCACAAGTCTGCTATCCCCTTTGAGTATTGAATTTATTTCTTTTTCAAATGTTATCCACCATAATCTAATGTATTTAACACACTACTGTACGGTGGTTGTATCTCATGTATTTAATAGGCACACGCACAAAAAGAAAAAGGAAAATTGTCATCCCTTTAAAAGACTGGAAGTGTCCCATGCAGGATTTTTGCATTACACTGAGCCTTCCAATACTGAAAGCTTGTTTCAACAACAATTTCTTATTTAGTTAAATAATCCTATTTAATATAAACCTTCTAAAAGTGGTAGAGAAAAGAATGGCTAATTCATCTGGAGTTATTAGCAGTTATTTTCTCCCCATCTATAAAAAGAACAGGATTGAAAATCATGAGAACTGATGTGGGACCTTGGGAACTCCTATGTAAAATAGTACTAAAAGTATTAAACCCCGATTTTAAGCAATATTGAAATTCAATTTTGTTTTGAAGCAAGAATTCATTGTTCAAGTATAAATTCAATGGCAGACAGAACCTCWAATATTCATTAATTCTGTATAAATTCAGATTTCTATCAATATTACTGAGTCGTGAGATGCGGCTTAACGGAAGGGAAAACAGCAMCCCTAAGATAAATTCAAGTGAAGTTTCTCCTTTCCCGAGAAGGGTTCAGTTTTTACCTCAGCAGGCTCATTATTCTGGTCTTGACTACCAAACCAAAAGTCCCACAGCTGAAAAACCACAGAGGCAGAAACATACACTTGCCTGTCCTGGATTTCTAGGGGCAGCAAGAACATTTTTTGTGTTTTTAAAGACCCGGAGTGTGGCACATCTGACAATCTGCTTTTCTTTAGACATCGCCTCTACCAGTTACTGCTCAAACACAGAGCCCTCAGCTTCCAGAGGAATCRTGCTGCCTCCTCTGAGCCCAGGAGGTCTGCAGGAATTCTGCCTTGGAAGAAGGATCACACAATAAGATGGCAATCTAAATAACTTTTATCATCTGGACCTTAATTGCTGTGAGACAAAGGCKCTGCAGGCAGCAGATGCTGCTGATCTCCAAGTGCACCCTCAGGAGCCTGTGCTACTGCTTTTCACTTCAACCCAGTGAAGTAAAAATAACCTAACTTACAGCAATCTTTGTAGAAAAAGTAGGTGCACATTTGATTATTCCTTTTCTTTTTTTTTTTTCCATGGAGAGAATTGGAATATTCATTATATATTGGCTGGATCATGTGACAACAGGAAAAAAGCAGAATAAGCTTTAACAACACATTAGCCTTTCTGACATTGATATTGACTGTGCCCATTTATATCAAAACCATGGCTGTCAAAACTTGTTACATCTTAAAATATAAGTAAGCAATTTACCTTTTTATTTTTTAAAAAAATGAATCTTCATGTTTAGTTAAATTAACATAACAGAAAAAAMCCATTTAAATATTTCTTTTTACCCTTATATCTTGCACAGTGTTCTTAAGAATAAGCAGATTGGAAACTAGCTGGCATAGAAAGGAAAAGAATTTGGACTGTGACTTTATTTTAAGAATAAGCTCCTCATTATTTACAGGTGTCTCCATCCCAAAAAACAGTTGTTATTGAAYAGTTAAAACTAAATCTCACACTCATATCCTTTTCTTTTTGATGTAATTAAAAAGTTGAATTATAACATTTTGCCTAGTTAAGAATAACAAGAACTATGTTTAAAGCTTTATTATTATTGATTATTTAAGTGTTTTAAAATATTTTTATAATCATTATGGATCAAAAAGCACTGCTTATTCTTGGATATTTCGAGGCAGACAGGAGTCAAGCAAGGAGGACTAAAACAGACATTTCAGTTGTTTTCAGAAAATACAAATGGATGAACACAAAGATTGATCCCTGTTCTAGGATTAGCCTCTGCTGACTTTAATGGGTGTGCTCTTGTGTGTCTGAGTAAAAAAAGCACAGCTTTTAAAATTCAATACATGGAATTGTTTTCAGCATTGAGAAAAATCTCTCCAATGCTCTTGTGCCATTTACCATCTCTTCAGGATTGCGCTCAGCGCCAAGGAGCAACAATTTTTTATTGAACAAAGCAAGTGAGCTGCTTGACAGAAGTGCCTACTTGCACTTTTCTCAGGTGTGCTCTGCGTTTTGCTTTATACAATTTGAGGAAATCAAGAATCCATGTTGCTGACTTCCAGAGCTGGTGCTGCTCTTATTCACAGCCAATTAGCTTGTCAGCTGATTTCCTGAGTATCTTGTATGGTGTCAGTGATGGTGTCAGCTGCCTCATGTTAGCTGGAAATGCAAGAATACTTCTTCCCCCCAGAGCAAATGGTGTAGTTGTTCCCTCCTAGGAAACAGCAGCCTTGCTTTCAAGCTGCTGAAATGTCACACAGCAAAAACTGCAGAGACACTTCAAAATACAGCAGCAACCACAACAAAAACTCATCAGGTAATTTCCACCACTATTCAACATTTACAGTGCTTAAATGTTGGCAAAATTATAATTTCTTTAAATAGCAGTGATCATGATGGTTATGATTCTTATTTTTCACTTCTGGTCCAATTTCCACGAGTCACGGATAAACAGTTCATGGCATGTAAKTGAAAGATGGAATTGTTGACTTACCTATTTGATCTTTCTTTTCCAGACAGATTTTACTACCAGTGAGAAAAACCTTAATGTGCAGAGACAGAGAGGAACTTTTAACTAATGAAATGTTATTTCTACATACATGAACTTCACTCCCTGCAGGAAAATCTCACAGAATATAAAATGAATGAGAAATAATACCAAAGAATTAGCATMAACTACATGAACCACAGCTCCCTTTTTTCTTTAATTGGTTTTTCTCATTCCATGTCTTGGTCTTCATCCTGTGTCTTGTTGTTTCAAGACTGCCTAGACAAATAACTGCGGAAGAATTCCTTGCACACTTCCCAAATGGGACTGCATYTCAGAAAGCCAACTTTATCTTGATGTCTCAGCTCAACAGAGCAATATCTCCTTTGAAGTGACTTGTCTGATGGATTGAGGCCTAGAAATCAGCTGGAAGGGAGCATAAGTTAACCTCTTGACATSTCATCCAAAAAAAGTAATGTGCTTGGATGGAAATTTCAACAGCTACCTGAATATAATTCATTAAAGTTATTGTCAAGAAGAGATAATAAGGAAGCACTTATGTGGTTCCAGTAATAAGCTACTGAGTGCTTAAAATGTTATGATAGATGTTTCATGCATTTTAATAGACATAAATGCAAAATGTGCTAGATACAGAGTAAGTGCTTTTAATACAAGTAACTGCTCATCAGTGACATGCACTGGGTAGATGTTTTTAATGTTATCAGCCCTTCAAAAAAAGCACATTGAGAAATGAATTACTGTCTTTATAACATTAATGAAGAGTAATGTTGTAGCTGAGAGCTTGCTAGTCTCCTTCATCAAGACTGAACTCACGAAACGATGCCTCGCCGCAGAGAGGTGAAGCAAGGATAAAATAAAGCTAAAACTAATATATACTCACACAAAGGGTTTTCTTGGATGCAATAAAAGAGGKGCCATCAAAATGCCACAGAACACTYAARAAACAGGTTCTGTGAATTTGTATTTATGCAAATAGGCAGATAACTTTACTGCCGTGTTACATTTGGAAAGGACAAAAGGTCTACACTCATGTACTGTTCTCTACTGTCTACAATCACATTTCACTGATCTTAGGGCTGATAATTGCTTACCAGGGACTGGTTCCAGACTTCCAGCAGAACAAATACAGAAATGTATCAAAATAACTCTGATCTATGCAAAATTTCAGTGTGGYACCCTTGTCATTTTTCCTTTCTTTCTCTGATTGAAGAAGAGGGAGTCAAACATTCCCTTAGCAGCTTGGCTCTCCTAATCATMCAAAACTGAGAATAGGATCGGATCTGACTCTCACTGAAATTAGCTGCACTTTTTTTAATTATTTAGAAGTAGGATCTATTAATATGAGACGGACAGACAGAAACTTGGCAATTCACCTCAGCATATGTCAGACTTACTGCAATGCTCTCTGGCTGTGCCAGTGAGAACCAGACATCTCATTCCAATTTCACTCTCTTCTATTCTGTTGCCCCTTGCCCTTATTTCTGATCAAATGCATGTCCATTTTATATATATATATATATATCAGACATCTCATTCCAATTTCACTCTCTTCTATTCTGTTGCCCCTTGCCCTTATTTCTGATCAAATGCATGTCCATTTTATATATATATATAAAAAATAAATACCCTTATTCTGTGAATTCCTTACAAGTATATATTAGGACAGAAGGATGGCTGTGATCATGTGATGTACTGATCAGAAAAGCAGCATATACMAGCAGAGAGATGGCACTTTGTTTAGTTTTCCTTCAAAAGTTCTTGAGATAAGCAGAGCACCACTGAATTAGTAAAATTTGGAAAATGTCCTATTCCCTTGCTTAATAGAGTTAAATGTTGTCAAAGCTAAACTGTTCATGATAAAAAAAATCCAAATAAACCAACCAAACAAAAAAACTCCCCAAAACCTACCAACCAACCAACCCCCCCCAAGAAGAAAACCAACCAAAAAAACCACCTAAGTTTCTATTCCCTGAAAATAACTCTTCAACCTGTATCATTACAATAGAAAGACTGGAACAGTTCTTCATAGAATTTTCATTAATAAGCACTTCTAAATGATTTCTGCAAACACGTTATTAAATGTTCCTCTGAAAAGCATTGTGTCTTAGAAACAGAGACTTCTAAAAAAAAAACATAGAAAAAGCAAGGAAAGGTGTTTTTACATGAAGTCTGATAGTATTTTTAATCTATGTATAAATTTAGAAACAGCATCAGCTGACCAATGCTGAGTTACTGTTATTTTTTCTAACTACTGAGTGCCAACAATTAATTTCTTTTTTAAAGAGCTACAGACCAAAATTTCTGGCCAGAAAGCTCTTATTACTAAGTAGAAAAAAAATATTCACAATGTTTAGTGAATATAAAAGAGACATCTTAATTAATGTCTTACCCTAATTTGACTGGATTTGTCAGTTAATCGAGGGTTTTTTGAGAATTTGTTGAAATATTGGCTTGTGTCATCTGCTGCCATCTGTGTTAACACTCTAATTTGCATGGAATCTGATTACAAAGTTTAGAATGACTGTACACAACCCAGTTGATGATAGACTTTTTTTTTCCAGCCTAATATTTCTATGAATCTGTGATTACTTTCACCAGCAATTTCCTGTTTGCTCTGAATACAGGGCATAAACTARCGATGAAATAATTAGGGGAAGAAGTTGCAAATTAAGCTGGGAAATGGCACACARGACCAGCTAGTTGAGCACTGTGCTKTGGAGAGCAGCACRGAACAGCAGAGCTGCTCTGTACTGATGTCTTGGGTTACATGGAAGGTGTATCCAAAAGTTTGTGTTCTATTTCCATCTCCAGAAGCTGTTAAACCAGGTGGGGCAGTGCTCTTTGTCCTCTCCAGGAGGCCATCAAGGGCACTGGGAATGACACATGGAATTCCCTTATTCACACTGTGTGTGCCCTATCCCAAGGGGAGGAACTGTATATTCCCACCTGGAGATAAGCTGAGGCTTGGAGCACCAGGAAGATCCTACTTCCATGGGATTCCCAGAGGAGAAGAGCTCCAGAACMACCACTGGACCTGCAGAGACCTYTCTTCAGGATCACCATTTTGAYAAGACCACATCCATCACCCCAATGGGGCTGCAGGCACCACCCTGCYCAACAGGGTGTCAGSTTGCATCCTGACTTCATCAGCWTAAGCTGGTGTTTCTGTMSTATTRCCTTTATTTTAATTTTTCCCATTAAACTGTAGTTCTGACTTGGAATCTCTCGCAATGTATTTGTGTGGGGTTAATTCTAACCTGGTTTGCTTCCAAATCAGCACAAGTAATTACTACTCTACCACAGCCACAGCTTCCAGTGATGGACATGTTTGGGACTTCTGGAGSCACGGAAACCGCCTTATCTCAGAAAGTCCTTGATGTGTTTCCATTGCATTTCCAAAATCAATTTATTAACCTCCCGCTGCTTCTCACAGCTGTGGAATCATATATTTATAAAAATGCATTCATATTCTCCCAGGTATTCTTTTTCTTGGCACGCCTAGCTGCTCCGTGTAGGAAAGCTAATCCACGCTTGTAATCCTGCCCGTTGCAGTGACCTGTATTTTCCCCATTTCGGTTAATCATGAGGAAGGGGAGCTGAACACACACATGGAGACTCAGGAAGAGGATAAACCATGACTGCATAATAGCACAATGCTGCTTTCTCTCCTGGTCTTCCCTCCTCTCCCCACAGCCACTCGCATCCATGGGGATTTCTGGACACTTCTAGGCACTAAACTGTTTGACAAGAGCTATTTTCAATGACTGCACAATTTCTTCAGCTCAGTGCCGCCACATTCCATTGCTCTGCTTGCATAATTAAGGCTACTTTTTCCCTAGCATGAATTACTTGGTACATATCGCTATTTAATTCCACCTACCATTTTACTCTGCAGTCATTCAACATTTTGGAGCCCTTCAGAAATCCTCAAAAACAGTGTTTCATTTGATTTTCCTGAACAATCCATTGCATTTGCAGATGATATCTCAGTGTTCATCTTTGTCTCTCAATCACTTATGAATATGWCAGCAGAGGTTCCTGTGGGAGCAGTTGGTAGCAGAGCTAGGACTGCCACTGCAGCCCAGTTCACTAACATGAATGACATTACATTAGYTTTTATATATTCTTCTCCAGAAGAAAATATTATTCAATTCCTTTTCTATTGCTGATTAGAACAGAATTCCTTATTATCCCTGCAAGATTTGAATGTAACACCCACTCCCTGTCATGGAAAAAAATGGTGAGGATAATTTAAATCATCCGTCCTGAAATGTGATTAAGTCATCTTGCTTCTCAAAAGCTAAAGGAAGAAAACATAAAAGTAAAATAAGAGAAATTTAGAACCTGCTATACATGAAAAACTTACTTTCAAGTGCTTCTTCACATTAAAATATTTAAAAGGCCTAGTCTACTCCTTCTGAAAAGTCCTTTTATGAAAGATTTGCTAGGACCAGTATAAGCTAGACACACATAGCTCCCTTGCATATAAATCAGGATTTATTAATTCAAGACAGCCTATTCTHACAGATCCAGCACATCCTGGAGGCTGCTTTGTCCCTGTTGGTAAAATGAGAGGCTGCATGCTCGCAGCAATCTCTGCTTTCCTCCAAGAGCCCTCTTGTCATATTCAGTATTTTGGAGGATCTCCTACTCCCTGCTCCCCTTTAAGGGTTCAGGCTGAAGGATCAGAGGGAACAGCCTCAGTCCACTCCAGGCKGTTCCCTTGGGCTCTGCTTGTGAAAGCCTGGCAGCATTCCAGCACTCAGAGCCCTTTGATTCATAACAACACTGTGGCTCTAGCTCCGATAGCCCCATATATTCACTGAGCTGGCAGCTATCTATACCTGGCGTGGCAGAAATTAAARTATACACTAAAATAATCTCAAATGGAAAGTCTACTACTTTTCAGCAATCTTAAAGAAGTTTCTCAAAACATTTAAGTGGTAGTTAAACTAAAAAACTCTTTACCTGAATGCTAAACAAACGATTTTTCACCACCAATTTGAGCAACTAATTTTCAAATTTACATAAATTACCTTATGTTTATGCTTTTACTATTGCCTTTTTTTCTTTTTAACTGTGGCTATTGCAGAGCACACTGCTGTGCCTAGAGAAAGCCACAAATATTGTATATTTGATCACTGAGGCCCCTGTTAAATCAGCTGTATCTTTAAAGTACCATGAGTAGAATGTGTGACTGAAAAAGATAAAAATAAGATGGATGAAGAGTGTGAAAAGACAGGAAAGAAGACACAAGAMGAGAAAACATCTGTGCTATACTAAGAGAACTTGAAATAATATTTTATTGACAGCCTGTCAGGAAACTAATATCCATTTTCACCTCTGTTAGCTAAATAAGAGCAAACAGAGGTGAGGTTTGGTAAGGAACAAGTAGAACTCAGACAGGGAAATAAACTTTGCTGCTGTACTTCATGAAGGCTGAAAACACTGACAGAGTGAAGCCCTCAGTCCCCAGCAGCCCACCCTGAAGGCTTTGGCAGGGAGAAGATAAATATGATAGACCCTTAAATGGTCAGCCAGCTTGTCTAAAGCCTTTATTGTCACTTTAATGAGGATTTGGSCTTTTGTTTGCTATTAATATGATAATTGTCCCCTGTGCCCCAGCTATGCAGGTTCAGGCCTGAGCTCAAGAAGAACTTACAGAGGGGTTTTACCACTGGTTTTGACAAATTATATGTGCAAGACTCTTCTCAAGACTTCTTCATAATCAGCTAGTTGATTTAAGCTTTCTTATGCTCTTTATTCATTCAAGCTTTT
>NW_026623407.1:793091-805258 GCF_030028575.1 Malurus melanocephalus | reverse complement strand
TTTTTTTTTTTTTTTTTTTTTTTTTTTTTTTTGCATCTCAACAACTATATATATATAAGGAAGAGTTAGAAATTGAAGCCTTTTAGATAACTTGAGCATTTCCCAGCAAGATTCCCTACAACATAGGTTTTAGATGAGAAATCAGTGTATCACAAGACTGAKTTTCTCATCAACCACTGAGAGAGAATTCAGAAGTCCAATGTGCCTTTGCTGTTACCTTCTGAGTCATCTCTCAAGCCAAACAATATCCATGTGAAATTTCCCAAAAAGCCACAATGTAAAATGGACTGCAAAACTTSGTTATTTTTTGTGAATGGCCCAAAAGCACAGCAACCCCTCATCTGGAATCTCCCAATATGTATCCCCTTCATGATACTCAATACATTTTCCTCATGCTGGAAAATCCCTAAAACTGAGCAACAGGTACTTCTAAGTCCAATAAGCTGAATTCTAGATTTCACAAGATTAATTCAGGCGAGGATAGTTGTGATGCACAGAACTGAAGTGGCCGTGTCTACCCAGAAACCTTTCCAACATTGTCTTCAGCTGGCTGAAATATCACTTCCCTAATTAATACAGATTAAGTATTCCACAGCTCAAGAAGTGATGTTTCTGCCTTTCTGTCCGTAAAATGYACTTTTTCAGGATGTTCTTGCTTAGATGTAGGCCAGATGAATTCATTTTGGGACAGCATAAATCTGTCTTGCTGAAAAAAGCAGCACACTCTCTCTACTAGAGGTTGTTTTTCTACTGCCCCTGCACCATTCCTGCCTCCCCCTCATCCTGTTTYATTCTTCAACAGTTGTCAGAAAACTGCAGCAAGTTAAAATTAACAATTTAGTTAATGGGTCACTTTAGTCCAATTTACCACACACACACTCGCACATTTGTGGTGGCAGCAAAGCAATGGGCAGTGCCAGAGAAGGACCAGCAGACAGGAAGAAAGTTAGAAAATTTTTAAATGAAATTACCATTTTTTTAGAGACAGATGAAATTCTGCAACACAAAAACCTAAGAATGGTATGCAAGCTTTCAAAAAATGATCAGCAGTTTGCTGATCCACTTTCCRTTCCTACCCTAGTCACTCCTACCATTCAGGTAACAGCTACTGCTTTCCTGCAGGAAGAGGTGGATGGCTTTGCCATCACTGCCCYAGGAAGCCAATTAAAGTGTTGGGCTTACATGGAATTACCTGTGCAGCATCACTTCTTTCCACTCTATATTTCACACAGAATATATTCGCAGAGAAATTGGAAGCATCTCTCATACCTGGCTTCTGTAACAGTGCAGAATAAATTATGTGCTATCCCTTAATGACCTCAACACTCCTGTCTATATTGTTACAGGCAGGCTCTTTTGCTTTCAAAGCTGAACTTTTTTCCTGAGCTGAGCTGTTTTCAAGCTTTGTTCCAAACACAGTGCCTGGAATGTGGCAGAGGATGGTCTTGGTGCAACTTCAGGATGGAGCACTGAGGACTCCAGTGAAAGTCCCTGAGTAAAGAAGCAGCTTCCCCCTTTTTTGGGTATGCTTCCAATTAGCAACCACTTATTTTAATCAGAATTTGATTGAAAAGGGTCAGATATGCTTTCCATTTTGTTGCACAGYAGCAGACCCTGTTTTTTTCAGGAAATTATGTGAAAAGGGGCCTTTCAACTGGTATTGCTGAATGAGAAGGCGTCCAATGACTTCCTGTTCTAAATCTACAAAGTGTAGGCAAAGTTTTAAAAGAATTATTTATAATTATTTCAAACTTCATGCTACAAACAGAGGGAAGTTCTTGACTGAACTTGCAGTGGAAGYACCCTGCTGATTTGCTGCATGTCCTCTATGGTAAAGCTCTTTTACATATTTTTTGCCAGGCTGTCAGCCACGCTTAATGAGGAAGAGATCAAAACTCATGCAATTCATAAGCACTGTGTAAGAAAACAGGCCAAGTACAAAATCTTACATTTGGGGTGGAGCTATGAAATTGAATCATTTTAATTATTTTCTACTGCCAACAACAGCAAAAAAAGGGAGAAAATAATATATTCTAATAATTCTTTTCACAACATRGTAGAAAGCTAATACATGGAAATGTATTAATGATTATCATGGTAGATTTAGGAATATCCATAAGAGCACAGCTGGAGATTCTGGATTTTGCAATAAAATGCAGTTTTATAAGCAGTAGCTTTCAAAAGAATATACARCTTTCATGTAACATTTTCTGCTGCTTAAAATTCATGTGCACACTGAAAATATACTGTAACTAAACACCATTGCTGGTTCCTTAATATATACAATTCCCCTCTTATTTACTAATAATCTGACAGAGCTCCTTGTCATGCCCTGGATTTGCAGGATACTTTGATAAGAAAGAAATGCTTCAGTAACAGATATTCCCAAATARGATAACTTAATCATCGGTAATGTGCACATCTGCAGGATAGGGAAATTTTAAAAGGATAAGCATACAAAACAAGGAATAAAGATTGAGGGTTATAGAGAGGAAGAGAACGTTGAAATGRCATGAGAAAATAAAGGAAGAGGAACAATAAATGATACAGAGAATGGGTGAATAACTAGATAGCCACAAGAACCAGGGGTGTAAATACAACCACTGAAGGGGCAGTTCTGAGAACAAACAGAAAACCCTCAAAGCCCAGGAAACTCTTCTTAATTGAGAAAGGTGGCCACCCAGCTTGCAAGGCAGGTTCACACATTCCCTRGGGAATTATAGACACATTTTCTACCATGGTACTCTCTGCTCCCTAACATCCTGCAATTCATAATCATTTCTTCTGACAGTCTCACATTTGAGTATAACTGAATCCAGGGCCATGGCTCTATGAATTATTGCCTACAGAAGAAAAGCTGTGTACTATAAAACCAACCTAAATCTCTCCTGCACTGTGAGCCACAGTTTCTCACAGCACCACCCAAAAAACATGTCCTGTATATTTTCATATTGAACAAAAGTATCAGATTGGGAAATGAGAGCCAGTTATTTACCGATTTACATTATTAGTGGTGTAATATATTAATTAATAAAAATCTGGAGTCCTACTCTGCTGACTCATATAAAAAGTAAAGAAAATTTATATTCAGAAATGATAGCAATACCATAGTAATAATAAAACCCCTCACAACCCAAAAGATGAAATAATGTGTAAGACTGCTGCCATCTGTGACAAAAGCATATGGAATATTAAAACCAGCAGCCTTTACAGCTACCTGGTATGAAAAACTTCTTACAGGTTCCTGGGTTTTTTTCAGATGCTAATCTTTTGGAAGGATTAAAACTGGAAAAGAAAAAAGGAATTGAAATTAAGTCAAGGTGGTAGCCCTTAAGGTTACACAAGTGAAAAATATGAAAATATAGCACACCTGTGTTTGTTCACAAGTCATTCAGGAGTTGTCATTAAGCTGCAATGTAAATTTTATTGGGACAAAGTCCTGTCTCTAAACAATGCTAGGGAAAAATTCCATTCAGTTCAATGGGATTCACTGATATTTATAATTGATGCTTTAGGGTTTGCAATTAAAGAGTAACAACTACACCATCCTTCAAAGRGAGACATATTTTGGTTCTTTTTTTCAATAATTTATTCTTAGGCAATATTTAAGGATTAGTTTATCAATTCTATATATAATGCAGAAGAGCTCTACAGTTATCAACTTAGCTTTTAGAGAACAATAAATGCCAAAAAATGCTGTTACATTCACATTCTTTAAACCAACAGAGTTCACTGCAGTCTTGTTTTTAAATTAGTTCCTCACCCACTAATACTGGAACTGTAACACCTATTTCTGTTCATAAAATAAGCAATTCCTTTTCTCCTGGTGTCAGCCCCAATATTTGCCCACACGTACTTGCAATTTAAAAGGACAATTTAATTTTGTCAACTTGTAGCTCTGAAGGACACAATGAAATTATTTAAGGATGCACAAACCCAGCATTTAAGGAATAGTATTTTCTGACTGACACGAGACAGAATTTCTAGTCATTTATGTTTTTATGGGCACACAAATCTTCTAACCCTGCACTAAATATTTAGCACACTACACAGTTCCATGAAATTAGCAAGAACACCCTCCAAAATATTGTTAATGAGACACAAACTCAGTAGTGACCTGATATCTGATTAACATTTTACAACTTTTTAAAATTCTGTCCTTCAAACCAGGAAGACCACAAAATGCCACCTCTTCTGCAAGACAGGACATCAGCTAAAGGTGAAGGCATGACCACGTGTAGAAAAAGTTGCTGCCAAAATCATAGCTCTGTCAGTCAACAATTGTTTGTCTGATCTGCAGTGAGCAGCCAACAGGCTTCAGAAGAAAGTGAAAGGAGGAAGAGATGCAGTATTTTATATCCCTAGGTTTGTAATTCACAGCAGGAAAAGGTGCTTATATTCACATTTTCCTTTTTCTTCTCTCAAGATTGTTTTATGTTTATTTTGAGTTTTTGTTTGGGTTTTTCTTTTTTTTAACCTATCTTTCCAAATTTAAACCTTCATTCCAACCTTGACTGTTACTAGTCTGGTTATAACAAATAACTTTCAGTCCTTGAGATTATATTATATATATAAAACTTCAACTGAGGTTATATTAACAGGACTAATTTTTAAATAACAGAAATAGGAAATGAAAAGGAAGTTTTCAAACATGAAAAGCAGATTTTCTTCTATCAGTGTAGAATTGGGATTGATACACATCCAGCTCTCAAAAACAAAAAGGGAGGCACTCAACTACCACAGTGTTTAGCAAATTAATGCTCCAATTCTGGATGCTGCTGCTTTGAAACAAATTGCGTTCCACTAAACCCCATTAGATTTTCTAATAAGCATTTTTAAGGACTGCTTAGAGCAATAGTTCTCCATAATCTAAAAATTAAAATACAGCAATCGCTCACCAAACATCTGGCTGCTGAGAAACTCCAGTGCAGATTAAGAAAGCGTCGCAGTACTTACCGTCCTGAAATCCCCCAAACCCCTGCTCGGTACACACAAAGCACCACAGGGASATGGAGCTAATCACCCAAGTTCATTCCTAATAACCAACACTCTATAAGCAAACTGTAAAGAAAAATAACTTATGAGTATTTATATCAAGGATATTCTGTAGAGAGGTTGTGTTGCTTCTGTATGAGACCAAGAAGAATTTAWAACTGCTAATCCAACCCAGCAGATGCATTTCTCTTCTTTGCAATCCTCTAACTGAAGGCTTATTTTTTTTGTGTTTGCAGATTCTCTTTTGATCCAAAATTTGCTTCAAAATGAAACCTAGAAACCATTTAAATTTGTTCTTATGACACATCATTTAGTCCAAAAGAGATTAAAAAATGAAAACGCCCATTATCTTGTGGCTTTATTCCTGGGGGTTTCCTTACGTTAGTAACTCTGTTTTCAGTAGGATTTTCTGATGTTGTTAAAGAAGTTAAGAAAAAAAGCAATATTGCTTTTCCTAAGGAAAAGAGGAATTTACCAGCAGCAGGAAATCTCATTACGGTTCTGCTCAAAAAGCTGCTTCCCTTACACTTGGAAGCTTTTTTCTAATTGAGATTTCTTTAGTAGAAAAGAATAATGTCCTGCGGCAGACCAAGAAAATGTTTCTGAGATTTTTCATGATTTTATATATTTTAGCAAGTGGAAATATTTGTGTTTATAAGTGGCTTTTTAAAAACATTTTTTATTATTTTTCTTTAATATGAAAAGATATCTTTATCTCTTGGTAACTACAAGCATTYCCTTTATTGTACTAAAAAGTCTCTCTGAATTTAAGTGCAGTTTAAATTGTACACTTGACCCAAGAAATCTCTGGATTTTTAATACGAATGCTCTATTTTTTTTTCCTTGCAAAATTATTAATTGAAAAATCTATTAGCAAATGATGCATCAGAATAACTTCAGATCCTTGTTTTTCTTTGTGGTTTATAAAAGCATTAAAGAATATTATGTTAGTGTCTTTTAACCATTAACAAGTTGTTAATATTTTAATTATTATGCAGTTTGTTGTTTAGCCTTTTTTCTATTTGCAAAAAGCCAGTCCTCTGACCTGCAAAACCTGTTAGGAAGGGAAACAAAGAAACAACCCAAAACTCAAATCTACCATACTTACTATCAATAATTTTGTTGACACCATTCAGGAATCCCATAGACTCAAAATAAAATCACAGTCCTTTTTCTCCTTTCAGATTATAGCCTCTTAATCCAAATAATATCAGAGAAGTTAAAATTTAGTCCATTCATCTGGCAAATGTTTCCCTCTGTTTCATAAACATGCATATCACAGAGAAAAATTGTTCAATTCAATGGTTTTTTAACATAATTAGAGTGTAAAAAATCATCATAAAAATACGTTATTCTCAGACTTAATAATGTCCTTGTTGCAATGAGTCACATTCCCATAAAACAAAGATTTAGCAAAACCAATTGTGCTATAACCAGCTGGTAAATACAGTTAATGGTCTAGGMGGATTGTAAAATAGAAATTTTTGTGGTGAAAACAATTACGTTCCCACAGTCTCACCACAAGTTGAAGGTAAAATGTCAGGAAAAATAGAGAGGACATGGGGGGAAATGTGTGACAGCTTATCAGAAATGCTGGTTCAAAAATTCAGTGGCTACTRTAAATAAAATAGCTTATTCAGAATAATCCAATACTACAGGTACCATTCCTCTAGGCTTGTTTATAATCTGTAGAATATTTCTCTTTTATTGTTCCAGTTAAAGCTACATCCCTAGGGGAAGGACAAAAAAAACTCATGCTAGAGTGTATGATGACTTTTTACACAAGGATAATTAATCATCACATTTCATTAWTAAATTATCAAGTGCTTGCAAGCTGTCCACAATCTTTGCCATTCTAGTTTGCATATTTTAAAATGGTGGAATAACATTTTAAAAAGTTTGAATAGGCACTTACTGGAATTACAGTTAATCCTGATACAGTCTAGATGGGGAAGAATAGATGAAAAATGAAAATTTATCCTTCAAGGTAACAGCTGCAGACATCCAATAAAATCACAGTCCACCCTTCCGGGGACAGACACATGCAAATATGGCCACTCCATATCATCAGTCTTTACATACTGTTAGAACCCAGATAAACTGCGATAGGTCTTTATCGATAGAAACGACAAATAGGGTAAAAATGGCCAATTTCAAACAAAGCTACATGGTGACAAATCTAAGTGGAAAAAAATCAGCATTAAAAGTCAAAGATGCTTAACTGAGGCAGGCTGCAACCTTCTCCCCATCTGTGAAAGAACAGGTAATTTCTCTCGGTGCAATTAGAAAGTGCTCCGTCACAATGGGTCGTAGAGCAGGCCAGGCCACAATCAGACACCTTGGACAACTTGTGGATAGTATAACCTCAAAGGCTCATCTTCAAAAACTGGGGATTGACTCACAGAGCTCATCAACAGGCCCACGAATAAGGGTTTTGGGGTTACATTATCCTTAATGTCTGGGTTTTAGAAATGAACAGTAACTACTTTAAAGTTGTGTTAATATAGAGGAAAAAAAAATCACATCTTTATAAACACTTATTAGAGAATGAAGTGAATCCTTTCTATTTTAACATTACTTTCTTGCCTGACTAAAAAAAAAAAAAAAGAAAAAGACAAAGACAAAATAAAAAAACTAGGGCCATTGGAGAAAGGAACAATATTGCTAGGGCATGTATTTATTTACCTTTAATTGATTTTTATGAACTATAGTATTAAGCAGAGGGCAGCACTTTGCATGCAAAGGGAATAACTTAATCTATGCACAATCCTCTGCCAGGTGACCTGCATTTATTTATTGCTGAAAAAAAATAAACCCAAGCCCCAAATCCTACACTATACTACTCAGTTTGCATGGCTACTCCTGCTTTACACCTTTGAGGAACATGTATACCATCAGACCTAGATTTTGTTTCCATATAGCTGAGTTTGTCATGTGTCGTCAACCGCATCAGAAAAGTGGTGGCAAACAGCCGAGGAGCAGCACCTGCACMCGCCCTGTTACAGAAAGAGCTCGGAGCCTCCCTCCCACCATGGCCTTTGCTTTGGAGAGCACTGCCAGGAAAGGGTCACCTGGGATGGGTCACCTGGGAAACCCTCTGCTCCTCCTCTTCCTCTCTCCTCACAGCTGGACACCAGGGCGGTGTCCTTCTGGTGAAGCGGAGCGTGGGATGGGTATTTTCTTAAGCCCGACTCCCCACCTATGCTTTCTGGAAATCTAAAACTGATAAAATACTTTCTTATTTTTTAAAAATAGCATCACCCTGAATGGGAATAGCTGCATGGAATGTGTGTTTTCCAGAGCATACTCCTGTTCTCTCTCAGCTCCTGTTTTGTACTAACCCACAAGCATGGCCAGAAGCTCGTTTATTTCTTTATTCTTTTTTTTTTTAACTAGAAAAAAATCATAACCTGACATTTTTTCCATCATATTTTACACAAGGATACCAATTTTTCTTTTTTTTTTTTTTCTGTAAAAGGGCTTGTGCCTCCTGTGTTCACAAGGCTGTTTGCTGAGGGCCGCAGTCTTTGGGCATTGAAGGGTTGTGTTATCGTTCGATACTACAAAAACACCACTACAGAATTGTTTAAAAAAGAGGAGATGGATTTAATATAGATTTGACACCTAAAAAAAGGAGACCAAGAAATCCATCAGTGGGAGCACCTAACTGCAACATTTTCAGTGTTAAAACCTTTGATATATTTGCATGTCGTACATKAATTGGTGGAGGTAAAACTGAGCTGACCTAGATACAAATTGTTTCTGGTCACACATTTCAATCGTGGAGTTGCTATTCTGAAGAGATTGTGGAGGGAGACCAATYTTCCACAATCAAGAAAAAAATTATTTGTCTAAAAAATACCACTGATGAACTTGTCTTCTTTTTTCAGCATACACAACAGTACGAAAATATTGTGATGGGTAATGTTAAGACTAAATAAAGGACACAAAAATGCAAAAGGAAACAAAAGAAACTGTAATAATGGCCATGTATTTGTGTATGTACATATGCAAATGTCGCATTGTCATGTGCTCATATATCATCTCAGTTTACTTTGAATGTTAAAACGGGCTGTTTCATAAATGTTTGCAAGCAAAAAGAAAAATGTAAAGAAAATGTTAATTTCTTGGAGGAAGAGGTTGTTACCTAGGTTGACCGTTAGCTTAACTCGTCCTGCATCCAGCTCTAACCGAAGGGTGTCCGCGGATTCCCGCGAAGTTGTTGCCATTAAGATGCCGTAAGCTCTCTGAGACCTGAACCTTAAAGACACATCCTCGGCCTCCGTGTGCATCACAACAGGAAGCTGTATTTTCATAAACATACTCCCGTCATAGCTTAAGATGGTTGCCTCTGAAAAGAGAAAGGAGAAAAMTCAGTGAATAAAGAATTGTGCTCTSTCTACCRAAACTCCTTAAAGGGAAGATGGTAAATGTATGTTCAGTCAGCATGACAMAGAAAAATTGCACATTGCATTTCATTATTATTGTTGGAAAACACAGGAAAAGTTGGGTTCAGGGCTTTTGTTAGGTTTTGTTTTGATTTGKTTTGRTTTTGAGTGKCATCCCTTGGTRCTTTAAAAAGAAACTAAACTKCTCYTTAATGAACCAGTCACATATGCATATTCAACAAGATTCCTAAAATCACTGTAAGGCCTGTACTACCCTAAATAGGTCAAAGCCAGGAAAWGATATCCAGGTAAACCTTAAATCYTAAMAAAAGGCCATTTCTRCTGGTCATAACCCTAGGTAARCACCTTAGACATTGCTAMAACCACGGGTTACAATCATCCAGCRAGCAAAAATYCTCCTGAAATGGGTACCAGTTTGGATGGGGCACAGGCTGCTTCATGACAACAAAACCCATGGAATGGACTCGAAAATTCTTGTATGAAYGTTACGACAGCTTCAGCAAGAGGATTGAGACTGGACTTGGCATATTGAGGGTAACATCTTCAAGCCCCCAAGACCAGCAAAGAACTGTCACTTTCAGACATTCCAGGAAACCCTCCTGGCGAGATGTTCTGGCACAGAGCAGTCACAGCCTGTTAGACCCCACAGCAACCAGTCACAAGCCTTTTCCCAGTCACCAGGCTGGTAAGGAGAAAGGTAGCAAAGAGACTGCATTCTGCTCACAGGGAGGCACTGCAGTTCCTAGAAAGCAAAGGAAATGAATTTCTGGAACTCCTCAGCAAGTCCTTTTTGGAGGGCAGTCAATCCTTGTGGGCAGAGAACACCAATGGGAAGCTCCTCCATGCTTCAATTTGCTCCAGGGCAATGGGAACACTCAGCTAAAACAAAGATGTGTTGTGGTTCCAACGTGCAATAATATTTTCAAGAACTAATATCCCCGATACTATGTTTATTAAGTTTCACAACTAAGTTTGCCAAAACTGTTTCCACAGCAAATCTTGTTTGCTGTTACAGACAGATCAACTCTTCAAGATTTCCAGCCTGCACAATCTGTGGAAGGACAAAATGTTCCAAAGATTGTGTCAGAGGCAAAAGTGAAAGATGATATTTTCACTAATGCAATCCTAAAATGCTTGGGTTAGAAGGAACATTAAAGATCATCCAGTTCTTATCCCACTTAAACACTTCCAGAGGTGGGGCATCCAAATCTTCCCAGGGCAGCCTGCTCCTGTGTAAAAAATTTTGAATTGCCCCAATACAAATTCTCCCAATTTGGAGAAAACAGGTGTTGGAAAAAAATATGGTGTCTGAGACTGGTGTGAAAATCCTTAGGTGTAACAAGAATGCATTTASAGGTTTGATGGTTTCTAGCTATGCTAGACAATCATGTTTTCAGCATATTCAAAACCTAAATTTTTTCTGTGAGGCAGGTTAAATGCTTAACTTGCAACTATCTGAAAAGAGATTTCAAGCCAAAAAGTGTTCAGTGGAACGTGATTTGCTTTTTTATTGTTTGGGATATTTGTTTGTTAATTTAGGGGTTGGGTTTTTTGGGGTTTCCTTCTTTGTTTATTAGTTTTTGGGGGGAAGTCATGAACAGAGGTTTACAATCCCTTCACATATCTAGGTGTCTAGTCTGTGCATGAAAATCTCCCAAGATCTTTATCAAGGTAAACATGATTTAGGTAAAGAACTACAGCAAAAACCCTCCTAATGTTACATGGAAATATAAGAGAAAATAAAAGGTATTTTGGATTGTCTGTAAAGATCCACCACATTARTAGTATTTAGGATTTCATACACAGAGTAAAACCAACATTCTGCTACACTAGAGGTCTGCTGCTAACAAATTATCTCAGGATAAAAGATAATTTAAAGAGAATTGTCAGAATCAGCACTGGTACTGTTTTCCAACTTTCCTGTAATTATTCAAGTGGGGTTTTTTTTGTTTGAAAAATGCAGGAAAAGGAGAGGAGGAACTTAATTGGAGGCTTAATTTAATTGGAGATGGCCTGTGAGTAACATCATGGTGAGCAGACCTGATGTGATTAGATACTTAATCCTCCTAAGCCATACTGTGCCAGAATTTTGGGAACAGATGTTCCAAGAACAGACCAAAGATGCTGAACAGAAGATCAAATTACTTAAAAGCTCTGGGCATGGAGGAAGCCCCCTCATGTCAACTATCTCCTTTCAACATGTCCTTTTCAAGGCACAGGCTTTCTAAGCACACAAGTATCACAGAAAGAAAAAGAAAGAAGAAAACAACAAAATTTAAAAATATATAAAAGAAAAAAGAAAAAAATAAAGAAAAAACCCTGAACAAATAAAAACCTACGAAAAACAAACAAGGAAAAATAACAACAAAAACCAAACTACCAACAAAACAACCCCAAGCAAAACCAAAGCCACAAGCAAATCAAACAAAAACCTCAAAAGTGAATGAAAAGCAATAAACAAAGCAAAAACAAAAGACAAAGCAACCCCCCAAATCACCAAAACAACAAACAAAGTAGAACCAAGCACAAACTTGGCAGGAATAGATTGCTAATTTACAAGGTCTGCTTAGTAACAAGGTGACCTGAATGACAAGAGGCATCAGCTACACAAACCTTGAAACAACAATTTAGCTAAAAATATGTATTATAGTATTATATTAATTTTTGCCCTCACCCTTTTTTTTCTTTTCTTTTTTTTTTTTTTTTTTTTTTTTTTTTTTTTTTTTTTTTTTTTTTTTTTTTTTTTTTTTTTTTTTTTTTTTT
>NW_026623407.1:742664-793064 GCF_030028575.1 Malurus melanocephalus | reverse complement strand
GTCTTTTTTCTCCTCTCTTGTTCAGCTTTCTCTTGATTATTAGATCAAATGATAATAGAGTATAAGCTTAGCTCAGGATGTGATATTCTTTTAAAGACACTCCAAGRCAAAGAATCAAAAGTTTTGCTATCACTTCACTGTTGGAATCATAGCATTGAAAAGGAAAACAGCAGAAAGTCCTTGCAAAATAATCACTGACAATTTTTTTTTGGTGGCAGCAAATAAGTGCATGAGTTATTAATAAGAAATAAATGGTATAATGTACAAATTTATATTAAAAATGTTTTATACATTTGTTCTTTGACATTTTGTAAACCTCACAATTAAAACTTTTGCTGCTTCTGTGGTAAAAAGCCAGCCAAYCAAAACACACAAATGAACCAAATCCCAAAAATACCCCAGTGAAGGGTTTGGTTCCTCTCCCCATTCTTTTACTTCATTTTTTTTTTTATTAAAATCTTCACAGCCAGAGAGCCTTCTGTCCTACATATCTACACACACACACATATCACCTCAATCATCTCACTGCCCAAACCCACGGATGCACAGAGCAGAACTGACACGAGAGGAGATCCAGGACCTCAATTTCCACTTGAGCTGGAATTTCCTAAATTGCTCAAGAGGCTGAGGCACCAACTCTTCCGGAAACCTTCCCACATCTGCTCCTACACTCAGAAACGCTGAGCTGGATATTTTTGGAGTAAAGCAGAATTTCCTGAATAGATGTTATTCTTCAATTCACAGCTTATTTAAAGTGAAAGAAGCATGGGCTAGGCATTTGAATTTCAATGTTCTTTCTCATAAATTCTGCGGCACTTTAAAAACAAGATACTTGGTGAATACGAAAGCCTACTGAACATAATTTAATAAATAAAACAGGATCTTGTTTCCTCTGGACCCCTTGTGGTGCCTGTGAAGTCCCAAAGMCAGAATTATTAATTTTTTCCCCCCGCTTTTTCAATTTCAAAGCATCTGCAATAATATGAGGACTACATTGCAACCCACAGAGCCATTTTTAGAGCATGAAATCACCCTCTGTGTCTGCTGTCACTGAAATCCCACACAAACTTTGCCCAGAAATGACAGACTATACAGTCCAGAGTCATGCCAGGATGTGTATGAGCAATCTGGATCATCAGTAATCAACTGTTCTGSTTTGCTCTCTGATGCTTTTTTATTTACCAGTACAAGTAGAGCAACAGTATCATCCCCTGAAAATGCTCCCTGATAAATATGGGTTTATTCCTAGAAATCGTGTGAGTATTCAAATTCATTGGCTGCTCCTGAGTCAAATTTGAACTTTTTGTTCTCTTCCCAGGTATTTTGTGTTTTCTCCATGACATCTCCTCCAGTCCAACTGGGCCCAAAGCAGCAGCCTTGGAGATTAACAGGAAACCTTCTCATCAACCTGATAGAAAAAAATTCTTTCTATGTGATTGGCTACTAGATATCACGAGAATAAAAGTCAAAATGATTTCTCCAAATTCCACCACTGGTATTATTTCAGGAGTGAAGTCCTGAGCTACACTAAATCTGTTAGAAGTTAAACACAAAGGACCAATCAGTTAAATTAAGACATTCATGGATTTGGTACAATATTTTGAACACCTGATTCTTCATGCYATCTATCCAATTTTTCTCAATTTCAAATCTTAAAACATCCAGATATAACACAAGGGATGAAAGTTACATATCTTTAATGTGTATGCAGGGATCTGTGCATGTACAATATGGACATCTACACACGCCCTACTTTAAACGTATTTTCTCCTCAGAAATGTCATGTCAATAAACCTTTGTTTGCATGCTTACTTTTTCTTATCACTGATGATTTTACCATTGTTCCTGGCCACCCAGTCAAAAGAATACACCTGCAAGAGTCAGTCACTCACTGRGATCCACAAAGTAAGAGGAAACCAAATTATATTGCTGTGACATCTGTCTGTCCATCTGCTAGAGTTTTCATAATCTACTCAAGCCAATCTACAGATTATGCTGATGTTTAACCTTACTGAAAATCAAGAATAAAATCAAGAATGGCTTGCAACAGGATAAAATTGATAAAAATATATAGGTATATATATAATTTAGGTATAGACAAATTAAAATAGACCAGTGTGGTGTTCCAGAGGTTCTGTGCACTAGCAAACTGAAATTATTTCAGGTTCTGTATTATACAGTAAACATACATGTGTGGATGTTAGTGCTCCTATTTCAGGGGAAATCATATGAAAAATAAGAATTAAATGGCAATAAAAAGTAGCTGCACACTGAAGTTCACTGAAGACACTTAATTTTAAATAATCCAGTTTAACCTCCAGTATTTCATTCTAAAGCTTTCTTTTCTTCATGAAACTGTACTCTTTTCTGAAATGAGCACATTCAAAAATTAGTTTGACCAATTATAAACATGTTGCTTCTATCACCAAATACAAAACTTTATCAGATCCTACATACTGAACAGTTATTATAATGACAGTTATTACAACTTTGTGTGGTAGGATGTCAACACGACCTTCTCAGAATCCCAAAAATTATAAACTGATTAATGCATGCCCATTTGGGATATGAGTATGACTGAGAAGACATCTCCTTTCAGGGCAGCTCCCTCTGGAGAGGGAAACCCAAGAGCAGGCAATGATCCCACAGTGCTGATTTGCCACACAAATTTCTGTTGGACCAGAAGCAAATGTGATTGGGGAGGAGTCAACACCACCCCTCCAGCACCACCATTCCCACTGGGAGAACACACTGGGAAAATGGAGCTTTAAGGTGGTCGATGTTTGAAAATAAGGCATGGAAGATAAAAAAAAGGTGAAGCTTTCTTTATAAAACATCACCACCTGTCCAATACATGCACGGGAAATTGCTGTGGAAAAATAAGGGAAATATGCTGGGAAAAGCCTGCTTTTAATTCTTTGCAGATCTGCATGTGTTTATGTCTCTAAGGTACATGTTTCCCGGCTTTTTAATGGGAAGAAAAGATGCAAATCGCGTTTTTGCTGGAGCCCCTGTGTAATAGGAGAGTTTGGCCACAGGGTGGAACACCAGCCATGTTCAAGCGGCTCCGTTATCCCTCTGCCAGCTCCGCTCCACCAGGAACAACAGTCTGGAGACTCGGAACAGCTGGCCCTGAGCCAAAGGCAGAAATAGGGGGGAAAAAAATAAATAGAAAAAATAGAAAAAGAAAAAAAAAAATCTTCGAAGAAGAAGCTGCATATCCACTGGCAAAAGCTGATAATAGGGCGGTATCCATACCATAACTGCACATATCT
This sequence comes from Malurus melanocephalus, assembly GCF_030028575.1. Taxonomy (NCBI): domain Eukaryota; kingdom Metazoa; phylum Chordata; class Aves; order Passeriformes; family Maluridae; genus Malurus; species Malurus melanocephalus. The sequence goes on along the minus strand of NW_026623407.1, from coordinate 789,789 downwards.
ATWGATACACAGCTTAAAATATTCATTGAGGGGGTTATTTATAAAAAAAATACATTTTCATTTCACCTGAATAAGTGGGAAAAATTAATCAAACTGGGTGAAAAGAATTTACATTTTCAGTCAATAAACTTTAGGTTTAGATTTCAGGTTGAAGACAATCTGAAGAAAATACTTTGTCAAATGTGAGATGAAAAGATGCAGCTCCTGGCACCACCCTGAAACATATTCTATTCCAATAAGAATAACAATAAGGACCTAAAATGTTAACTACACTTTTTCCAAATTGTTTCCTGAATTACATTAAAATCTTTTATCAGCACACGCTGCAATTTAAATTAATTGCAGGGTTTTCTGTCTATTAACTAACCTCAACATCTACCTTCCTTCCCACTATCCACCTTTTCTATTAAATAAACAGATTTTGTCAACTTCAGTTACCTTTTCTAGGCAGGAGGAATAGTCAGATTTTTAGATAACTACAGATGGTTTCCTTAAGTACTAGGATCTTTTCAAAAAGAGATARGTAAAAAATATTAAATACTACTGATTCTCCTGGGAGCAGTTCTGGCAACAGATTTAAGTACTACTGTGGACTTCAAAAGTAAATGTAATTATACAGTGATATTGAAATGATTAGGCAGAGAACAAGACCTCTGTTTGGAACTGGAATGTGACCATTTAGCAATGCAACATTATTTAAAATTGTTATTCAGAAGTCAACACTGTCTGATGAGATACAAAAGGAGGCATTTTCTAGGAGATATTCAACAGTACTGAGTCTGTCATAGCCACCTGATAATTCTTCACATATCTTAGGGTGTCCCCTAAGATCTTCCCTCTAGAGTAACTGCTGTAAGTCCAGAGAAGGGCTCCATCTCACATCAAGTGAAATCAAGAATGTTTGGGGTTTTTTGCCCCAGGACAGTTAATGACAGTTTACCATTTTGTATCATTGACCAGGACTTTTTTTTTTTTTTTTAATATACACAATATACATCATTTTTTTTTTAAATTATACAGAAGTGCAGTCCTCTCACAGAACCTACCTCTTTCGCACGATCTGCCGAGGTACCCYGTGCCAGAGCAATCACACACATATCTGTTCCACCCATCCCTGCACACACCATTGTTTTTACAGGGGTTGCTAAGGCAAGGTTTTGCAGTTTCTCTAGAGCATGAGGGTTTTACTCCAGCTGTGCTTTGAATTTCTGCCATCTGTCGGATATCTTTGCTTTGACCATCAATAAATAAATCTCTAATGCAGCCGACGTATCCGTAGTTGAGCAGTGCTGTCCACACCTCTGTTGGGAAGACCAGGCCTGCTTTATTTTCTGGTAAGCCTCCAAGATACAAATCATCATCCAAGTCAAGGATTTCACTTTCCCCTGGTGCAGTGTACGGAGTACGTAGCGTGTTCACAGATATCGTCCCTGCAAAGACAATAAAATGAGTGATTTTCAAGACATTTAAAAGATTTTGGSTCTGCTATTTTAGCCATTCATTGACATAGCTCCAGCTATCAGTAAAGCTGAGATATTCTATTTGTGCAGCTATAGAATCATAGATACATTTTTCTATTTTAAATGTAGTGAGGAAGTGCATGATGTAAAAACATTTGTGCCCAACACTGCATTTTTCACAATATGAAAAATCCCAGTCAAAAATCACCTTACCAACCTCACAGGTGCAGAAGGAATGCAGTTCAGAGTAATTTGCAGAAATATCCTCATTGTGCAACAACAACAAAAAAAAGCCTCACTCCCTCATATGTGTTTCAAAGTTTTAAGGCCAGGGCTGCATTGATAGGTTGCAGCCTTGGGAGGCAAATCTGAGTCTTTGGTTTGGGCCCAAAGACACAGTATTTTGAAAGGCTCTCACCACTTTCAGTGGGCCTTGGGTAAGACTTTTTTCCTTTAAGTGCAGAAGGAAAATGCTCCCATGAGCTGCCAGGCAGGCAATCATTAAGAAGGAAGTGATGCACTCCTAGAGGGAAAATCAATGCTCTGACACTTCTCTCGAAATGTGTTCATGTTACAATGAGAGGGAGAGAAGATGTATGTAACAYCTTCAGAAAACCAGAAATATCTTTTCCATTTAAGTCTAAAAATTAAATAAACAAAATTAAACCTGAAGTAGAATTCTCTTTTTATGGAGTGTCTGAACAAAGAAACTGTAATCAACTGCAAAGATCCTATTTTTGTTGTACTGTTTGTTACAATAATGAGGTATACGAGTCTTACAATTTGAATAAGCAGAAAACCAAATTTAGCACATGCAGTCACAGAGCATACATATGCCAACCAATTTTAATTTTATTTCTAAGTAAAATCCCTTGGAAAAAAAAATCTTCATGTAGATCTTCACAGAAATGRCGCCTTACCATTCTACATGGGTACAAAAGTAAATAAATTATAAATCAAAATATTATGTAGATCACCAAATTGTTATAATCAATATGAATCAATCATATCATGCAACTTTGTTATCTGCTGGACTTAACACTGAAAAGTGTATTAGTGGTGAAATACACTGAAGAATTGCATTTACCACAATGGATTTAGCATATAATATATACAAAATGAACATGATTCACCATCTTCACTGTTAGCCTGAAGCAGATCCCAGAAGAGAACACTGATTACCAAAAATGCTTCCACTGTGGTAGGAGTTGTGCATAAGAAGAAATTCACACTTTACACAGCATGCATACTAAAATGTGAGTTATAAGCAAACAAAGGCAGGTCAGAAAAAGATCATTCTCTTACTTGGGTACAGCCTAAACTTTAGGCTTCCCTTTTAGCAAGGGACCCCCGTGGAAGCTCTATTTTTTTCTCTTCTTTTGGTGGTTCAATAGGTTAACTTCAACCACATGGAGAGAATGAATATCGAAAGAATTTGGATCGTTAGTAAAAGCTCCTTGGGGAAAAGGTCTCAAGGGGTCCAACGCCCACGTGAGACTTGAGCTATAYGGATTTTAGAAGGGCTGGATACCACAGCCTCCCTCCTATCAGAASAGAACTAATAAGGTAAAATGAAGGTTTGCATAGCATTTTTGCATCTCTGTAACCACATTTAAAGGGTGAGGATGTGGTCAGTTTTCCCTTTTAGGTATTACCAGAAATGCTTTCTGTCAGTTGAAAAATCACACAGGTGTAAAAGTGAGCTCCCAAGGCAGTAAGGAACAGACATGCTGAAACGAGACACTTTTTCTTCCAAACTTCCATCTGTTCCAAACYGATAAGACGATCATGTTTTGCTAACTCTAAAAATTTGTTGTTGCTTCTCAGCTCCTTGAAGCAGAACTCAGCACTCAYATGGAACTCCTGCTATAGGTTTGACCTCAGGCATGCAAGCATAAACATTTTTGGGTTTGATTCGATTAATCAGCTGCAAGGACACCTSTGAGTGACCTGCCAAACCAGGAGAGACTTTTCAGAGAGCATCYCAGGTATCAGGAGGGATGGATGACAGGCAACAAATCTTCTTCAAAAACATTTGAGACGCTGTAAATATAAACCACACTCGTCCTCGCAGCATTGCTTGCTGCTATTGTTGCTCGCTCCCATCTGCTGGTGCACAGGATAATTTAGGACCAAACTCTCTAAACCCATGTTCAGGCAGCGCCMACTTGTGCACCCACACGAGTTAACTCAGCTGCAGCCTCCAACAGTGAGCTCCAGYGTGTGAAAGTGCTGCTTTCTGCTGGACAAAGGGTGTTTATATTTTCATGTCATTAGTGAAGAATCCTGGAACTCCTTTACTACTAAAAGATTAAAAAACATTTTTCTAATAATAAATGAAAATGTTTTGAATGYTTTCAGCTCACAGGAAAAGACAGATAAATCTCTGCCAGCATAGCTGGAGCAGTATGTTCCAAGTGGAAGCTTTGCAAGCACAGAAAGCTGAGGAAGGTGAATGATAAGGGGTTGATCACCACTACACTCTGGTGACTGTGAATTATAGWGGAGTGATAGATAGAAGCAGGAAATTTGTCCTCTCTGAGTCATAAAGGATTACCCTGAAGAGAACTTAAKTATTAATTTGAATATATATCAACAGCTTCCTAAAGAAGAAAACATTTTACCTTCCATAAAATATTTTTACCCATAAAGTATTTTTACCCATAAAATACTCCCTGAGGGAAGTCCTCTGAAATCTTAGTGCAACCACACAGCCATCATTGCTGTTGATATCCAAAAGACCTCTGACAGATAATTCAAACTTTACTCACTAATTGCTTTTTTTTTTTAATCTGACTCTACAAAACAAACCAAAAAAAACAAACAAAAAAAACCCCAAGAAAAATAAGGAAATAGTAAAAAAAGTATTCCAAAATACAGCAAAAAAACTACAGAGTCTTTTAAGTATCCTACAACAAAGTGCAGAACTCAGCTTCACAGGAAATAGAAAACAGTGGTTCTAGAAACACTCTTGGATTCACAGTGCACCAGAGCTGGGACAGAGGTAGATGTGAGCTGTTTCATCTTGGAGATGTTTTTGGGGGAATTTTTTTTGTTTATTTTTTTGCAGGGGTTTGGGTTTGTTTGTTTTCCTGTGGTTTGTTGGTGATCGTTTTTATTGAGTTTTTAAAAAGCCTGTTATCTTCCTGAGGGAAACTTTTTGAGCTCTACTGAAAACATCTCAAGCTGGACCTCAAGACAATGGCAGATGCTGCCACAGAAATTGAGGACACCTCCAGTTATGGATTTAAATTCTACTTTCTCTGGGAATTATAAGGAGAGTAAAAAGAATTGTTTTGTCCAATCACAAGTGTGCTCCAATCCATTTTGATGCTTCTGCTTATGAATGTGAAGAGACATCACTTTCTGCAGAAGAAGAAAGGGATCAGTGATACTATTTCTTTGAAAAGAGCTATAATGTATGCCAGGAAACAAGCAGCTTCCTTGGAAAGTCTYTTAATACCCAAAGGTGAAAATATTACCTGTATTTCTATCAGAATAAGAAAGAAATAGAATAATGCTGATAGTTTGTGGTTTGTCCAGCCTGAAAAAATAAAAAAGGGATTTTTTTTTTACTGAAAGACAAGAAGGTGTGGGATGACTTATTTGGTCTGGGAATTCATGATCCAATTTCAGATTCTAAAAACCAGCAGCATTTATCTCCAGAAACTGGACATAAATTTAAGGGCTCTATAACAACCTAAAGGTGCTCTGATTCTGCAGCATTTCACCTCAAAACGGGCTGCATTTGAATATTCAGAAACTTCTTTTTGTATTGGAAAAACAGTTTGAGAAAAAACKAATGAAATTATGGTTTACAGCAAGAATTATTGACTTAAAGGATARCTGATTAATGAGCAGTCCTTCAAAYGACAGGTCGACAATTAAGTCAACAACAACACACATTTATGAGTAAAGTGGGAAGTACATTGGGGTTTGCAGAGAAATCTATTGTTCCACTTGGCTGAGTATTGGTTAAGTTTTGTCTTGAAAAAAGTTAAGTTTTATCTCTGAAAAAGATGCAGATCAGCCAAGGAAACCGGAGATCATTGAAAGAATTTTCCTTAAAAAAAAATTTTCCCTAAACCCATCCTCCCAAATATGCAAACAGTTAACACTTGTTGAAATAGGAACAGATAAATCTGGCTGTTCTTAAAAGGTTAAAAAGATATGGAAGTAATGTACATAAATGTACATGTTGTCATGGTTTTGCGAAAAAAAAAGAACCTGCAACAACAATAGGTGTAATAGATATCAACAAAGCAGCACTTACAGTGAGATACTGATTATAGTTAAGCTCTAATTATATGCTTTAGAAATAATTTCTGGTATTCAAGCTAAARCTCTAACTTTAGTTCAAAATTTCAGTGACTCAGCCCTTAAATGCTACCTACCTGTGAAGAAATTCTGATACATTCTGGTTCACACTGCCCTACACAATTGGAGTAGTACACTTACTTAAGAAGTGTAAGTTTCCTCTTACTCTTACTTTCCTCCTTCCCTGATTTCACTATGTAATGGTGATTTCCAAAGGATGAATGGTGGTTTAGGAAAAAAAAATAAAAAAAATAAAAAAAAAAACCAACAAAAAACAAAAAACCACCCCAAAAATCTCTTCATGGTTATCCTTGCAGATGGCAAACAATTTAAAAAAAATTTAAAGAATACTTAAGTCTCAGAAAACATTAAACCTATCCCTAGTGTGCTACAAGAAACACTGGGAGCAAAGACCTTTACAGCTGCTTCATGTTTGGTTTTTATTTCATTTGGGCTTGCAGGATTCTTTCCCTAATTCTTTTTTTCTGCAGAGTTGGCAGTACTGTTAAGAGCAGAACAGACAAACATTTCCCTTAGGTGTGAGTTAATGAGCCTCTCCAATCATATTCATTATCTCAGCAATTTACTTTTTCCTGAGACTGTATATAAGAAATGAAATCTTATTTCTAAACCTCACCCAGCTCCTGATCAGTTAAATATGAAGATTGCAAGTACAGCTACTACAGCTGTTCTGATCTCTCTGCTCACCCGATGTGGCCTATTTAGCTGCTTTTTGTGCCATCTTATTAAGAAACGGTGAAAAATCAGAGCAAGGTATTAATTTTAAATACACCTTATGTGCTAAAGCACAATATAGAAGCTGTGACCACACATGAAGCAGCTACAAAGCTCTGGTCCATCCCAGGAATTCAGGATGTGGAATTCAGGAGTACTGGGAGGAACCCCAACTCATATAGCAGGATGCAGCAGTTGGTAGCATTGTGCACACCCAGCGAGAAAAATGGACCAGTGGAGGATATTTGATGAATATATTTCTTGATTTAACCCTTAAATGTTAACTAAATATGGTCTCAGGAGCTCCTTCCTGCCAATGATCTGTGTTTCAGGTAAGCAAGAGCTCAGAATAAGTCCTACAGGCAACAGAATGGGATTCTAAGGTGAAATTAAGAATAATAGGKCAACAGTTCCTTCAGGAAAAGGAAATGTAAAGGCACCATCTTTCTACTCTTTCTTGTATCTCTCAGAATCTAAGTGGATAGGCAGAATTATTAGAGAATGGGGCCTGGATGATTTTAAAAATATGTTCTAATTCCTTACATCCCCTTCCGCCCTTCACCGCAGTCCCAGACAAGGAAAGGCAAAGTCAGTATTTTAGAGTGGATGCTCACTGTGACAGACTCTGGAAGGGAGCAAAGAATGAGAAATAAATCTAGTACTTGCTGATCCAGCTAATATGAAAGTCAAGGAAATTAGCAAAGCTCCTTGAGAAATGTCACAGCATTCCACTATCAGAGGGAACCACTCTGCACTGGATTTGAAGGTTGGGAGCAAAAGGTTGCAAGACACCAAACTTAATTTAAAGGAAAAAAAAAAAAATCACAGTTTATCTGAGATATTTATTCATGGACAAAGAATCTCTGCCTTTATACTTGATAGCTAGAGAAATACGCCATCAATGGCAACAAGAAAGTCTTAAAAAAGCAATTTTYTTTTTTCTACACAAAATATATTCATTCACTTATATAAAAATTCTGAAGTTAAGCTAGTGAAAAGTAATCATATTCATGCGATTTCACGTATGTTTGGTTTGGGCTAGAGGAAAAAAAACCCAAAATGCATCCTGGAGCAGTAAAGTCAATTTTATTCTTCATGGAGAAAACACGTGGTTACACACATCCCAACGTGCTTAATGTGACCACGAGGTGGTGGGGGCTGAGATCCTCAGGATAGCGAGGAGGGCAYGCAGCAAACGGACAGCCCTGGGCATCAGGAGAGCAGAATTTGGCCTCTCCAAGGCACTGATCAGTGGAGCCCAAAGGGGAGGAGCCCYGGAGGGCAGAGCAGCCCGAGGATGCTGCCTGATATTCAAGGATGGCTTTCTCCAAGCTCGGATGAGATGCATCCCGACAGGGAGGAAATCGGGCAAAAATGCCAGCAGGCCTCCATGGAGGGAGGATAAGGAGCTGCTCAGCAAACTCAGAGTGAGAAAAGGAGCTTTCAGAAGGTGGAAACCAGGACAGGTGGCTTGGGAGGARTAGAGTAAAATGGTACAGGGTTAGGGGAACCAAGGCCGTAACCCAAGGCAAAGGCATCTCTGATAATTTCAATAACTAGATCTTAACATTATTAAGACAAACAAAAGCATTGCTGGTGTTWTTGGTACTTCTCCTATCATAAACCATTATTGTATGTATTAGCATAATAGAAAAACTAASCTATCATTGCATGTATTAGAATTACAGAAAAACTAAACTGTTATTGCATGTATTAGAATAATAGAAAAASTAAACTATTATTGCATGCATTGGAATAACAGAAAAAATTTTATTGTCTTTCTGATTTCAGCTAAAAGTTCAGTTTTCCAGTTCATAAGCCTGCATATTTTATTCATTATTCCTAGSAATTATTCACTGTTTTAAAGTTAATAGTTATTATGATGAGTTTTCAACAGTGAGAGGGTGGTACATAAATTTCACCCATTTCAATCATAGGCAAGTCAGCAGATGGATYGCTTTGATTATTTATAATTCTACTTAAAAATAATATGCAATCCTGATCACCAGGCAGGTTGTGATTCCTGAAATTATTCTTGCTGATGCCCATCAACAGCTTTAAAGAATTAAAGTATGCCCTAAACGCTCTTAACAACACTTGTGAGCCATGTTTCTTGTGGARCAATGGAAGTGCAGAACATATCTTCAAATGTAAACAATTGCCATGCATTTATTTCTGTCCTTTATAGATCTGTTGGCTTTGGATGTAAAAATAAACTTTGCTTTCAGCAGAGTCCCACAGGCATGATTATTACAGGATTTACTGCCTCGTATGAATCACTGAAACAGCACTTAAGAAGAAAGTCTGAAATGAAAATCGTATTATAAATAATATAACTGCTGGATATTCAATCCCAATTGAGGATTTTGAGAAGTTGTGTTTTGTTGTTTGGTTAGAGGGTTTTTTTTTCCCTTGTTTGTTTTTGTTTGTTTGGGTTTTGTTGGTTTGCTCTTGTTTGATAGGATTATTTAACCTGAAGAAATGTAAATGAGCAACTGACGTACTACAGTAAGAAAATCAAAGTGTCTACCATTACAATTTGAAGCTGCACAGCCCAGGAATCAAATAATTATTTTTCATAATCACAGTGCAGATTAATTGAATTTGGTCTGATTTTCAACATAGATTCGTCTGAAAACCTCAATTTAAACCTGCACCTAAGATGTGTTTGATTTGAAATCTGATTTCTGGCTAGCAAGAAAGTAAGTCACAAAATAATAACTTCTTTGGGATTAAGTTTAAAGGAGAAATTCTAAATGCAAGCTGTGGAAAAGAAGTCATCAGAAGGAAGAGAGTGGGGGAAATCCCACAAAATAAATTTTAAAAGAAGTGGAGTTTACATTTTTCAACRCTCAATTTTAGCGTGTATATAAACTTCAGACTGAATAATGAATATTAATCATAAAATTCTTTAGGACTGAAATACAGACTCAGTACACTCCCTGCCCCTTTCCTCCCAAAATGCTGGCATGAGGTACAAAAAAAGGCACCGCAGAAGAGAGCTGTTCTTAAATTAATGTATATTGATTATTTGCTTAAGCCAAGACACATACCCAAGATGAGATGAGCTGATACACATTGACAATTTCACTGGATAAATGCATTTTAAGCCAGATTAGATTTCAGTAGCATTAGGAAGAGTTTATAAATTCTTTATTGTTACCACTTTTTAGTGAGATCATTTTTTGAGTAAATTACTCCAGAATATGAATCATACTGAGAAGAATGCAGCGAGTCAGTTATTTCCATTTCTGCTGACACGTGTTGTTAGCCATTYATTAGCATATCATTTACATATGCTGAGATCTGCTGACACGATTGGAAACTCTGTGTTGTTTCTGTGGGGCAGCTATTCCCCGTGTTGGAGATTATTTTCAGTAATTCTTTTTTGGCTTTATTTTCATTCTCAAAAYTTGCCACTTCAGCTATTTGGTGCAAGCAAGCACCAAGAGGGAGATTACTGTTGGTTTTCCAAGCACACCACACACTTACTTGCAAGATTAAATACTTGATTATCCCATAATGTTAACATTAGATATTTTACTCAGCAAATTATCGGATTCCGGTATCTGACAGTAATGACTTCTTATATTTTCCTTATTTTTCAGAAGATGCACAAGTCKAATTGTGTCAATGTTAATATTTAACCAGCATTGTTTCAGACACAGGAGAAGGAACACGCTGAATGCTGAGAAAAGGMACTTACCTGACCGCCCATCCCGCTGAAAATCCACATGGTACCATTCACCGTCGTTCACCTTCTTCTGCAAGGCTTTTATTTTTATAGTACCTGATCCCATGTCTAACAGCAGGTAGAGGTGGCCATCGAGCATCTCAATGGCAAAAAAGTCAACCTTGACCATCTGCGGATGTTTGGCATCTTTTTGGTGCCTTGGTTTGCCGTGACTGAAAAGAATCAGGCCGTTTGGCTCAGTGGTACGAAAGTCAAACGATATCGAGCCTGTTTTCTTGGCATTCCACTTTGGCAGAGAGATGAAAGACTCCGGTGTTTCAAATGTGATTGGATCTAAGGTTGCAACATTCTCACATTTAAATGCTACAACCCCATGAATCTTCATTTTAGGATCCCCTTGCTTGGCAAGCCGAGACAGCTCCAACCTGACATCGTTATTTTTATACACAACCTGCAAGCAAAGCAGAGAAGTTGCTCAGAGAAACCTGACCATTTTAACCAAACAGACATAACCCTGAATAGGCACACTATTTAAAGGATAATGGTGATGATATGTGAATATGATCATTTACATACAAACAAGGTGAAATAACTATTTTCATTGACTAATGCTTTAATAATTGTTTTCATTAAATTAAACAAAGTTGCTCTAAAAATATCCCTGGAGTTAATTCTACCAATCTGAAAGAATCTGCACATAATTTATATYATGAGTTGCAAATTAGCTTGTGTGGCCTTGATTACTTAAAAGCCTTCTCTGCACAGCCATTCAGCTATTATAGAGAAGAATCAGATTCCTTCTTCATCTAAACCCTTTGTCACTGTCTWAACTCTCCTGTTCATGTACAGAAAATATACCAAGGTCAGACACTTCATAATTTAACATCTCTTCAGTTTGTCCTTGGGGCTGAGGAGTAGTAGCATTCATGGTATTCATGCAGCTATGTAAGATAGGCAAACTAATATCATACAGACCAAAATAGACAAAACCAGGAAAATCTCTGAGCCTGTTCAATTGGAAAAAAAMCCCAGCTTACATATTTTCCCTGACTGAAAACTTTTCTGATGGAAATGAAAGACAATATTAGTTTTAAATCAAATTGGCCTCTGCAGAAAATATTCTCACTTCAAACCACACTTTAATTTGGCCCAGAGAAGCCTGCCATGATGTAACAAYTTCCTAGGGTTCTAATCTTTATCAGTATTTTCTCAAATTGCTGTTCTTTCCGACTTATTCATAATACAAGGACTGCTGAAATGAGTTCCCCAATACCAAAGGCATGCACAAGTGTTTTGTCTATACTTTTAATTGTTCAATGAATGATTCACCTAAGATAAAATACCACTGGAGAGCTGAATACAAAACCACAGCGACAGGAGCTAAAACTTWCTTCTCTGTTTCTAAGGTTAAGCCCTACATTAAAAAGCAATTTGGAGAAAAAAACAACTGCTCAGCAAAACCCAGCACTTCATGCTGAGACTTCTTCATCTATAGATCTGCACCATTCAGGGCCAGATCACATGAGGCCACAATCCAATATTCCAACCATGAAGTGTAGTTTGGAGCTGTTCAGGAAACCCATCACTGGTTTAGGCTTTACATCCCTCTTAGGGGTTAGAAAGTGCTTACTGAACACTTAGGATAGAGTTTCTGGGTTCATTTCCTCTGAGAACTAGTTGAACACACATGAAACCCCCTCTGAAAGCCACTCTGGCAGGGGATGAACTGCAGAGCTCTGCTGTTAGAAATCAAAGCGCTAGCATTTACCCAATCTGCAGTGGCATACCCCACAAGTAATAGCTGCTAYTGAAAAATGATGTTTAAAGGCAACAGAAAAGGAAATGATTGATAGAGTGACATTTTCTTTTCAGTCAGAACTGTGTTCACTCCAATTATATCATTATCCACAATGCAAATTTCATCACAAGACTTATCAGAAATGCTCTACTATGTTAAAATGTATYCTAAAAGTTAATAAACAAGCCTATTTCTTCATTTTATTTCAGAAATGAGTATGAGTAGTGCCATTCCCGTGAGAGCTCCAAAGAGAGCAGATAATCCTCACTGTGGATTGCTGACAGCAGAAACGATACTCTGCCACAGAAACACAGATAATGTGTTGCCTTCTTCAACCAAAGACATCAGAAGTGAAKAGAATCAGACTAAACTGTAATATTAGATAGTAACAATCCATATTTCCATTTATCAAACACATCCACAACACCTCAGATTGTGCAAAGGAGTTTAGAAAAATAAATGGAGAAAATGGAACAAATAGGCTTTTATTTATTGGAACTAAATCATGCTTGATGACAATGAAAGTAAATACAGCAACAAGGAATATGAGATCTTAACTTGCTGATTGAACAACAGCAGGCTCCAGGACAAAGTGAATGAAGTACAAAGAGAATTTATTGTTTATGGACAAATCAAACTGTCCAACCTTAATGAAAGCTGTTTGACTGAATTGGTAGTTAATAGCTATGCTAAAAAACAGGAGACAAAAGGAAAGCTAGGTTTTCCTCCAAGTCTGCAAMAGCTTTCTATGATCTGAAGTAATTTGGCAACTCAGAAATAAAAAATTTTAATTAATATGGTTCAAGAACCTAATGGACAAAGTGAAAYAGCTTTCACAATAGCCTGCCAGCAGCTCTTTAATTAACTTAATATATAATGTATGAGGGAAATGTTGCTAGAATACTTTAGTAAGAGTGACAAACATTGTCAATTTTATGCCACCAATATGAAAACATTTTTGGAATCCCTAAATATTGAAAATGACAATTTCTTGCCTCCATATTCCACAGCTGAAACTTCATAGGTGCTGAGAAGCAAATGAAAGCATCTTATTTCATATGTTGTGGGGAAACTGAATAAAGCCTATATCTAAGTTTTGGAACATTTATGTTCATTTACTCTTTGTAAACGGAAAATTTGGAACTGAATTATCATGGATAATTAGTAATAAAACAGGAATATATGAACCATAACTGGAAAGAACTCCAGACTATTAACTGAACACATTTGGGAGCCTGGTTCCTGGTGTTATTCTGAGATCTTTACCCCTCTCCCTATCCATGAAAAATGTGCTCAGYCATCAGCAAAACACAGCAAAAAGGAGAAAAGCACAGAAAGCAGTCATCATTACATTTTGGGAAAACCACTGAACAGTAGGGAATAATCTGAGACTTATATCTGCTTTATAACTCATGAAGGTACATGCCTCAAAAACGCCACCTCTAGGACACAAATAACTTACTGATTTATCCATTGATTTTGCCTTTTATTTATTTATTTTTTTTTTTTGGTGCTTCTGGGTACATAAGGACAAAGCTGCTTTTAACATGGGTTATTATCTGCTATTTCCTATTTCCACATTTCCACCTGAGGCACACAGCATATTGTTCTTTAACGTTACCTCATATATTCTCCCCTCATTAGAGACGTGGATACACAATTAATCAAGTGAAGGTGATTTGCAATATTTGAGTCCCATTCCCCTCTCCTCCCACACTGGTCAGTGTCCTTGCTTTCACAGCATCCCTTGGGCTGGTCCTGGTCATTTGCTTGTTCTTGCACTCACTTTCATATAGGAGCAAAAATCTAACTTCCCTGCAATGAAACTGGTACCCCTCAGGGAACTGTATCATGACATTAAGAGCACCTTGAATTTGTCCTGTATYCACTGTTCTTCCCTCTTAATATCAACTAATTTTCAAGACCTCATTCTTCAAAACACACAATTACCTCATTCTTGGAAACCACAAAAGGTCACCTAAACTCCTAAGAAAAAACAGAGCAGTTAGCAATTCCCCACACATGTTGCAACCAAGCTATCCAAAGCAAGGAATAAATTTGTTTTCTAAGAAATAGAGGACAGAATTATATAACATTTAACGTTTGCTACCACCTAGGCCAACCATGTGCCAGGTAACTTCAATATCACAGTGCTATGTCTAAACAAATTAGTCCAGCAATTATTACTTTAAGCTCTGCACTCTCTTTATGTGGTCTGTGGTCATACTGGAGCATAATTAAATTAATTCATGTTTCCCAAAGGTAGATCATGTACAGTTTTTTTTTTGCAAGCAGGGCCCCCACTATACAATAAACTCCAGAGTATAAATCTATGAATGACCCTGAGAAAAGGTGAAGAGAAGGAATCCCTACCAGGGATGTATTCTAAATCTRTAACTGTTTAATTAGCAAATATAAAAGTCAAAAAAATTTTTAAAAAATTTTAAAAACCCAACAGAACTCTATCAATTCAAAGGGCGGCCCTTTCCACATCAAACATGAGTTACAAAAGGGCATTACCCTTCAATATTTCAGAATCCTGACCACCACTGCCAGCAATAGATTTTCAACCACTATTTTAGAAATCCTTCTAATTAATATGAAGCCTTTATTTCAAATTACATTCTTAAAACCAGAGATGATCCTCAAAAAGCAGATCACATCACCTGATTTGCAGCACCTGGGTTTCCTTGGGAATCAAAGAGAAGCCAGGAGTTCGGAGCATCTACGACCATGAYCTTGCTCCAAAGAACTTATCTATTTACTTAACTGGGAGGTGCAATAAAATACCTTTCTAACTGCAATTTGAATGAATGGATGAACCCAGAATCAAAATCTTTTAAAAACTGGATCGCATAAATTTTCATTACCATAAAAGAGAACTGTCATATTTTCATATTTCCATGCAACCTGGTTCACCTGGTGCCAACAATGACAGTTAATTCTCCAAAAGGGAGATTATTATCACCCAGAATAGCTCAGGTAGGTGCTGCCAGCCCACAGGTTTCCCCTGCACAATTAAATGGTGATGGCAGTGTGGGACATTTAGAAACGGGTCTTTGAACACCAAAACAAAACCCAGGTATCTCTAGATCCTACAAAGAGGGAGTTAAGCCTAAGGACAACAGGACAGAYACATAAACACCTGGAGAAAACAATAATGTGCATTTTGTTGCATTATTTTAGATCAGTTACATGGTAACTGGGAAACTGCTATCCTAGTTTCAGCTCAAAAAAACCCCTTGACTTAATTGATTTAGGAAATTAAAAAAAAAATAAAAAAGCACAGCAATGTAACAAATTCCTTGGAATATATAGCTGGGAGTTTCACATTCTCCTGCTGCTTCCTACTATCCAGTCTGAACACCCAAAATTGTGGRATGCAAACAAATCACACTCAAACTTTTGAAAAACATTAAATAGGCTTTTCCAAGGCAAACATCCTGTCCATATAGTATAGATTATACACTCTTTTCTGCTGTTTATGGCTTTATACATAACAAGTTTATTTTTTAAGTCAGATATTCTCTCCCCAGACTACTTTGTCCCAAGGTGGAAAGAAGAAAATTATTATAATGACTCTTGTGTTAGGAGTAGGGACCAGTAATCTAGGGATTTGGGTTTAATCTTCGTATAAAAGCCTCCTAGAGAATTTAACTTCTCCTTGCTTTTCTGTGAATGGGATACACCATCTCCTCATAGAGGAGAAACTTGCTTGAGSACTGAAGTTTGTATTACCAGCACAAGATCTAGTGGAGATTTATCCAAAATCAGACACATTGACACACATTTCCTATAGGGTGCCACTCCCACATTTCCATTTTATGGAAGATGACAAAATGTGTATGACATAGTTCTGAGTTTCTGAGAGCTACAGAGTACAGAGCTCACTTATCATTCAGATAAATAAAACCAAAATGCACCCAATCTGCTCAAAAGATGCACAGAGTAAAAGCTGAGCTTGAACAATCCATGTCTCGGGGTAAACACAAAAATCTCAGCATCCTATGCCCTAATAATGYCCTTAGCAAAGTGTTTTAGTGCCACCCTAAATGGCTCACCAAAGAGAACAAATTTTGGATGTTTGTTATTTCTGTAACTAAGCAACTTGGAGACGTTTTCCGCACTCCCTTAATGTTACAGGATATATTGCACATCAGGCATTTTGAAAACTTCTGTTTCCACTTAATCTACATAAATTTATGCTCTATTTAAACTGCTAATTATCATAGCCCTGTAAACTCAAGGAAGGAAAACAGATACCAAAAAAAGGCTGAAAGTACCATAACCATAGGAAATTTCACTAGGATTTCAACAGCACACCTGAATTTCAGACTGAAGACTGTCTGAAAGTCATCATTCTCCCACCCTCAATTAATGACATAAAAAGAATTGGGGAAAAAAAAATCAAACCAGAAAAACACAACCCAACTCCCCCCAAGAACAAATAACTTACGGTTCTGTACAGAGCAGACATTTATTACTATGTGGCAATTAAAAAGTTGTTAATGGATATATAAAGCTGCAGAAACAAAGCCAGTACTGGCAGAAACAAGTTATAGGTATATTGCAAGTGTGAATTTAKATTCCCTGTGCAGAATGGGGGAGTTCACCTCAGTTTAATGCACAGCACCTATTTGCAGAATTAATACAGTCATGACAGGTCATCTTTGAGGCCAATTGCTCTTTTCTGCAGGAGTTTTGAAYGCAGATCCCAGAACTGTTGGTTTCTTTTCTCTCCTATTTTGACTGCCTGAATAGAGACATTTAAAGGGGATGCCAGAAAATGCCTTTTTATGTTTTGAGTTAGTGGAATAAAGTTCAACATGATATATTGGCAGAACTTGGGACGAGGGGGGGATCAACTTTTTTTTTTTTTTTAACAACGTTGATAATAGGATTGTTATGTTTTTCACCCTGSTGAGGACACAAGTCTTTTGAAGATCTTTTTTTCCCTCTTCAATAGACTATTTTGTTATTCTYTGTATGCCCTGCTGTCTGCTGCCAGACTGCTAAATGTTTCTGACTGTGGTTGCTATGCTTTCTGTTTTTAAGAAATAGGTTCAAGTTTCCTTTCCTTTTTCTTTTTTTTTTTTTTAACTTCCCATGGCAAAGACTCATAGAAATTTCTTGGCAACAGCTAAATTGCAGAGTTTAGGGACAAGTTGGTTCCACAAAAGCTCTATTGGCTCCTTAGCTAAGATAAAGCCTTTACCGAGACACAAGTCATGAAACAAAAAACAAGAGAAACAGGAATCACCAAAAAGAAAACAAAATGCATTATTTAAGGCAAAWGCAGCTTTGCATTAATAAATTGTGTACAGTCTAAGAAAGCAAACAAATTATATGYTGCCTCCAATGACTGTTTAAGGAAAGGAAAGGGCTCCAGGAGACTCAATTGTCGGGCTGGATTTCAGCTTTTCCCCCTTCTTTCTTTCACAGCGCAGTGAGAGTTACCAAAGACTAATTCTGCAGCAAAGTCAGAAATGTGCTGTTTTTCCTCTTTYTCCATTAACCATTYTTACCCAAGATCAAGCAAAAGAACTCTTTAAGGACTACAAGAAAGAGGGACTGTAAAGCAGAACACAATAATTACCATTGTAGGGTTCAAGCCTTATTTCTTTAGCATAATATTCATTATAGGMTAGATTTTCCCTGTCTTTAGAACTTAAAGCTTTAAATTCAAGGTCAGAAAATACAGAAGGAAATAATGAAAAAAGGAAAATATTTGCAAAAATTAATGTTCTAAGGAACATCTCAAGTACATCTGAAGGCAACATGACAGATGTACTTGAAAATTGAGCCACCTTTCATTAGGGTAGGAGTCATATGATTTAAAAATGGAAGTTGTCACAAAAAGAGGAAAAAAACCCGTCTCTCAAATTAAAAAGAAAAGCTAAAATGAGYGCAACGCAATCCAAGAATAGGAGATCAGGGTTCTGAAGACAAAATAAGAGAAACTTCTTAAAAAAATATTCAGCTACCAACAAACTTACCCCGAACACCTGATATATTTAACAAACATTTTTTCCATATTAAACATGATTGAAAACATACAAAAAGAACTGCAAGCTTCAAATTAAATGCAGAATGTCAATTCTACATATCCTTTGGTGAAATCAGGGAGCTTTATTCTACCCCTCACTAGATTTCCTTCATTTATTCACTCTCTCCCATAAGTTTATTAGTAGCTGCCAAATTAAGATTCTTAAATTATTATTTCTCCAGAATAATAAACACCCAGACTGGCTTTTTCTTCCTGTTCTCTCTCACCTGTCTGGGTTACTCCTGCCTCTGGCTGAATAGCTGGCTCTTGGCTGTGGGTGCTTTCAGCTGCCTTCTGGTTTGGACTCATCTCTCTTTCCCAATTCCTGCTTTGAAAGAACCTTCTGTTGCACTGAGGGGAAAATGGCCCTCTTTTATGAACTTTTGGCCAGTGTCCATCCAGATCCCTTCATTCCCATGCAGCTCTGCTGGCTGACTGTTGGCTCAGTGAAGTTGGCTACTTGTTGACAGGCTGTRGAGACTGCACTGCGAGAGCCAGCACAGCTCCCACTCAGCTCAACAGCTCCCTGATTCTCTGGGATATTAATGTGGCAATAATTTATGCAGTTGTTGGCTAAATCCTGCWCTACCATGATAGGGAAATAGTTTAAAAATAATAAAAATGGCAATCAAATTCTGACCTGTTAATACTAGGCACATTCCTAGAAGACACCCAGGAAAATTCTTCCCTACTTTCACCTRCAATTTCTTTTGAATCCTTATGACCCTTTAAAGTGTCCTTTTAGGTTTTGGGTACCACAACATGAGTAAACCTTCACATCGTTGCTTTGAAACAATCTTTGCCTTCTCAGTTTCCCATGGAAAATCAGTTCATTGTGGCACTTTTGCTAAAAATTGCAGCACAAGGTATCAAACCTCCACACATTTTTCAGAGGCAGTTTCTCCTTCCCCATTTTTCAGTGACAGGTACAGCTCGATGCTGCTGCCCCTGAATTCCTTTGCACTCCTTTCTGTGCTCACAGYCCTTTTCTAAAAAACTTTTATTTTCCCAAAATGACAGATGATAAACAGTACTCATGCAAAGAAGCAAGACTCTTCCAACTCTTCCAAAGCAGGGCTCTTTCAGCCTCAAACACTGCTCTGGATAGTCCACAGTGTGGCTAAAACCATATAGACTCAACAAAATAATTAATTAATGRGATATTTAAAGGCRTCTTTAACCACAGTCATGTTAATAMATTTTATTGGGTTTATAGCTGTCCTCCAAAATAGACTGGTTGAACTAATCCMAATTAATTATCACTACAATGACAAGGAAGAAGGATGTGTTATTTGGTTTTCAAGACATCTCACTGCAGTGAGAGAATGCACAGAGGACACTTAAATAAGTTGTTTAAAAAGGTCTGATCCTGCTTGATGGGATCCAAGCCTGAATTCTTGGCGTCRGTGCTAAAGGAATGCCACACAATACAACTTAACTTTGGTTTTTTTGCTGACAGGTCTCAGCCTCAAGCAAAATCAATTCTTTTGAGAGAAGATCAGAAAAAAAACCCCATACAATACTACAACAATGTTTGTCTAAAAAGAAAATGACTAAACACATTTTATCTAAGAAATGTCAAAAACCACTCCAGAAGAGCAGCTTGCAATACAAAATGAACTGCCAACAAGTACCTTTACACAAGTTATTGCACCTTATTGTACTTTAATACATACGCAAACTTTTGAAAATATTTGTTCTGCMAAATGTTTTTGAGAATGTGTGTCTGTCACCATAAATACTCCTCACAGTGTTTGGGGTTTTTTTAATAGCTGTGAAGASAAATAATTCTGAGTAAAGAGTAGACAGTACAACTAGCATTTATCACTTCCCCAGGTTTTTGGATACATCCATTGAGTGTCTCAATAACGTTCTGATGTTTGTCTTCACCACCAGATCATCTTGTTTCATTTCAAATAAACACTTCAACTTGAAGCCACTTTAAATACAAAACATATTTGGAAATGTTCTCAAATACCACTTCAGAAAAGCAGGAGGAAAACATGCTTTTCCTTGGACAAAAGAGTCAGGCAAAAATGATTTTCTATTTTCAATAAAATACTTTCTTGGGACTACATGTGACATACACAGAATTGTACATATATTTTTAAAAAATCATAAAGGATATAAATGAAACCTAAATAAAGAATTTAGATAACCACATCTATGTGGTTATCTATGTGGACAGTAAGGATTGCTTGGCTTCATCTAAGTACTATTCCATTTCACAAAACAATACAAGATTGTGCACAGAGTTGTACCATTAACCTTCTTTGGAAACTTTGACAAAATTACTTTTAAGATTGTGCACTCTGTAGTGGGGCCTTAGTCCTACTGAAGCCACTGGCACTGGTTAAAAACTGTGAGGAAGCCTCCTATATAAAGGCTGAATCAGGATTATTTTTATCAAGCAGTTGATAATGCCAAATAAAAACTTTAAGAATATGTAAGAAGGCAAAATTCAAGGTGGTACAGGCCTCTTGATTATTTGTCCACAAAGAAGAAAAGCATGTGCCTTTCAACAGAAAATAAACTAAGGATAGTCTCACTCTGACTGAAAAATAGATTTGAATACAATAATAAGTAAGCAGAAAAAAAACACCATGAAAAAATACATGTGCAAAGTATTAATTCTAATATATCAGTATCTATATCAAATAGGTGCTTCACTAAGATGAAAAWAACCCAGAGGCTGACAGAAGGCAAGTTACTCTCAGAAATCAGAATGTTAATAATTAGAACTTGTGCAACCTGCCCCCTAGCTGAGCATGGAAATGTCCTTCCAAAAGAACAGCTTGGGAACTCAAAAATCCTAGCAGCCTCTGAGATAAATAACCTGACTCAATGGATACAGTGGCCTCGTGGTATGATTTTTTCCTGTAATTCAAATTAATTCTAAATCTGTCTCACAGGAATGACAAACTTAACAAGTCTTATGCTTTCTTACAACTTCCTCTGAGCCATACAAAAAAAAAAAAAAAAGTAAAGGTTGGCACACGGATTAATGTGATTTATTTAAACTTGGAGTACCTGCTCTCATCCATTACTCACCTAAGTTTGGCATTTACTTCATAACTGAATTGGAGATTGCAAAACACTGCCTTTTTCATCTCTAACGTTGGCACAATGAATTGCATCATAGGTTACTACTCCTAAACTGGGAACAATTTCTAAAATATCTCAATGTACCAAGTACTTTTCATTTCTTTGGGCAGAGGGGGAAGAAAGAGAGGACAAAAAATGTGCTCCTGCTCATCTTTGTTACATTTATTTAGCTGGAGTAATACCCAGCAGAGGTTTTCTCACCAGCTTGATTAAAGTGGCATTTCAGTTCTTGGACCTGAAAATAATGGAACCCCCAACCACAGATACAGAAGAAGGATTTCTGCAAAGTTTTAAGATGTTAACTGTGCTGGTCATTTTGTGTGCACATTCACAGTTGAGACAAAATACAGAGGGCATTTGAGTAYACAGGTCACCTCATTGAATTTTCAATTTATTTTATAGTTCTCTTGCCAGACATAATCTTATAATTTGCAAATTTGATGATACTGGAGTGGTACATGTAACTRAAGAAATAACCCATTTTTACAAGCTACAATTCTCAGCTGATACCAAAATAAGCACTTTTTTAGACTGGATATGTATGATACTTGAAAATCCTGAAAATCCCTGGAAAAATGACTATGGACTTTGGAATGAAAGAATATGCTTTTTTTGAGCATACTAGGACACTATAATATTTCCGTAATTGACTTAGAAACTGGTTCCAATTTTTTTTAACATCCATTGTGATGACTTTCCCAACATGTTAAATTTATGTTAAATATGTTCTATGAAAAACTGGGGAAAATGCCAACTTAGCCTTCAGCAAAACATTTTGAAGCAATTGTTAAAAAGTTAAAACTAATTGTATTTTTAGCTTGACAATTAGATGCTACTGGGATTGCTTCAATAAGCACATATGGATTTTTATATCTCTACAAATCTTGTTCATTAAAATGTTTTAAAGCATCTATTTAATCTTCACTATCTGGAAGTAAAGAAATAATTATTGTCTCATTATTGCTTTTAAGCTGCCCAGTTAAAACCTGGAAAACATGCACCATGTAAATGGCAAAGAATCTCAGTCCTCAGGAGCTTTTGCACACATGAAATTGCTTGGAGTAASACTTGGACAGAGAACATTTGTATTKTGGGGTCTTTTTCCTCTGCAAMAGTATAGATTTTATATTAAAMMSCCACAAACTTAAWRGAACAAACAAAATCTAGATGATYTAATTGGTGTCTTATTAGGAATTGTCACAGAATAAACTGAGTTGGAAGGRACMCACAAGGATCRTCRAATCCARCYCCTGGCCCTGCACAGAACACCCCAAAAGTCACACCCTGTGCCTGAAAGTGCTGTTCAAACACTYCTTGAACTCYGTCAACATTGGTGCTGTGCCCACTGCCCAAATACCCTCTGGATAAAAAACTTTTTCCTGATATCCACCCTAAACCTCCCCTGACTCAGTTTCATGCCATCTCCTCGTACTCAATCACATTTGCAAGTGTGCCTAGAACCAGAGTCTCAGCTGAAAAAGCACACAACAMATTGGCCAGGTCTGGACAGATTTGACAGGCATTTCTCCACCAGAAACAATGATCGTAAAGGCACATAAATATCTTGTGAGAAAAGGTTGTGAGGACCTGGAAGTTGACATCCAGGTGTTCATGCTTGTCGATTTTACCAGCCAGTTCTGGACTCTGATGATGCATTACAGCAATATGCTCCCACAGAACTTTCTGATCTTATCTGCTAGTATAATACATCATCAAGTTGCTGTTGCTAATATAATATGCTCCTAATTTATGTGCAAGAAATCACAGGAACATAGCCCACTTACTTTCTATGGTTTTGTGTTAAATGTTCTTAAAAAGATCACAATTTCCAATAAGGAAAGTGAATCTTAACTAAAGAAGTGGAGAATATGAGCAACAAAGACCTAAACAACATCACCCTCAAACAAAGTCTGCAGTCACAATGTCCAGGAAAATGATGTTTTGAGAATTTCTGTTCTATGATTCTGGAGGAACAAGACTCATCAAAATCTTCCTGCCAGGTTCCAGCTACTTTTGTCAGTTTATTGGCTRGCTCTTGAAATCCAATCTGCATTCTGCAATCTTTTTAATTTGCCTTATCTCACACAGAGGAAAAATATTCTGGCTTTTTTCCCCCAAATATAGTGACAGATGAAATATATAGAAGTATTTTCTTTTTCAAGCATTTTCTTGGAACAGCTTTTCCTGTATCTTGCATATTTCCATTTTAATCCTGATGTTGCTGAGTTGTGCTGAATATTTAATTTATGCTAACCTGTCACTTATTTTTTTTCCCCATCTATATAGGTATGAATATTTATGAACAAAGAAGTGGCTGACCTGCACCTTGTATCATCTGAAAAACATATGCACCCTGGGCAAACGGAAAGAGATAGGAGGAAGACTAAAATTTCTTTTTCCATCTTTGAAACACAAAATAAGCCCTCTCCATCAGAACTGCAATAATGGAAAGGAACAATTTGTTCCTCATGGTAATTATTTTAAGCATCCCATCCAGAGGCTCAGGAAACTCAGTTATTTCCAAGTCTGGCGTGGGCAGAGTGAAAAAGAGCAAGGTAAAGGACAGGGACATAATTGACCAGTGATGTTYAAGTCCACATCCAGGGTCCAAAAGGCCTCCAAGAGTACTTTTAATCTCTTCCTCTTAGATATTTCTTGAAAGTGGAAAGGAATAATATAAAATTGATAATTCAATACACATCACTTCCAGCCTCCACAGCAAGACACCCACATATCAGTTTTGTGACTACCAAGGGCTATTCAGCATCAAATGAGTGTCCTTCCCGCTGGTGTTTCAAAGGGCAAATATTCAGGACATCATATGCATTGAAGAGGAATTAATTCTTGAAATGTTTGGAAAAACTCCCTGTGATGACCCACTTCTCTGGGCCTCTGCACTTCCCAGTCTACAATGATTTTGTCCAGTTTGTGCCTTTGCAAAGCATTCCTTGAAGAAATATTGTCACATCTGGGAGACCAAGTGCTCTTTCTGAAGGTCCTGTCATTCAAGGAAGTGTACTCCTAACACCTTCTGTGTCCATTTTTTTTGKATCCTTCCAAGTTACATACTTGTAAGAAAATATTAGTTCCCAGAAAACTTAGAAGTTTAGAATGTAGGAAGAAAAATACTAGGAATAAAGGATGAAACTCAGGTCAGAGTGAAATCACGTCACCGGGTCTGTAAGCTTCCAGAACTCCCTCCTCACACACTCCCTGTGCCAGAACACAAACATCCTACATCTTTCACACTTCCCAATTTCCTCCTCTTCTTTAAAAGATTTTATTTCACAAAAGTGCAATGAATAATGTATATAAAATRCTGTTATGGGGATATTGATTTACTAAGTCTGTGATGAACACAAACTCACTATGATCCACTGAGTAGGGTGAGTGGGAAATGTTACAGAACTACTTTCAACGAGAAAAAAAAATCCGTAACACATCTCTAAATGATTCACAGAAATGACTTGTAGCAAATCTATTAAGTCYTCCAGCACAGCTCTCCAAGAACAGCATGTTTCCCTGCAGAATAGCTTTTGCTTCTTTATACAATCTACTCTGAAGTATCTCAGTGAAGACTGAGACAGGGCTTTTACCAATACCTTTGGGAAAGTGCTCCACCACATAATCTATTCTCACTGTCAATCATTTTTTCCTAATACTCAGCCAATCTAAATTTTCACTTTAGCAATCCCATTGCATTACCCCCCTTGTGCTTCTGTGCTTTAGTATTTAYGCTCTTCAAATATTTATAGTTATTGTTAAGGAAAAAAAACAGGCCTTTTCCCTCAGCATATCAATTTCTGTGYCTGAATGCTGCTGGTCTTCCTCGGAGTGCTGTATTGCTTTACAYGTTCCAAATAACTGTCAGAGAAATTAATATTTTCTGTTGCTGGGAAAAAAAACGGCCCAGGAAACTCCTGTCCCCTTCATACAGCTTTCTATGAGCAAATGCTCACTGCTCTTACATCATCAAAAAAGATTTATGAAACCAAATATTTCAATTAATGACAGCAAGCATTTAGATATTGTACAGGGGTAGGGGAAGAAAAAACACCTCTCATATATTATAATTTTGGATACCTGGTCCTAACCACAAATGATTACTAACAAACACAATGTATAATCAAAACACCTTGGATGGTAATCTTCCYGTTCTCATTTCAAATGTGTCAAAACTGATGCTTTAGAAAGGAGAATTATCTTTGTTTCCATCTCTCTCCTTTCTTCTCTTTCAGTGCCTCTAAACTGCATTAGATGCCCAAACTCAGCAAAACATATTCGGCACGTTTCACACATCAGACACTGTTGTCCATAATCACACAGTTACTTCACAAATGCAAATAACTTTATGATAATCAACATTTTCTTCCAGACTTTCTCCAATTTGCTTTTCATTGGAAGCTCAGGTTGGAAAGGAGCTCAGAAAATCAGCTGGTTCAATGTTTTATTGGAGAGGGAGCCTGAGATTACCTAAAACCCTGTCCAATGGCATCATGGAAACTTCCAGCAATGGGACTCCCCCATGTTCCTGGGGAGGTTATTCCAGTGATTGACCTCATCTTACCATTATTATTTCTTATACCAATATAAAATCTCTTCAGGTGTTGCWCCTTGTCTTCTCCATGTTGGTTCTTGTGCAGAAAGTGCCTCTGTCCTGTTTGCAGCTGCCCTTTCAGCCCTGCAATGCTGTGATGAGGTTCCCCTGAATTTTCTGTTCACCAGGGAGAAAAGACCCAGCACTGTTTCCGTCTTTCCTCATGGGGCAAATCATCCAGCTCTTCTGCTCATCTTGGTCCATAACTGTCAGCTTTGACTTCACGTTTCAAGTGCCTATAACCACGGTGAGTTTTGGACACTCACAGTTTTTGACACATGATCTAATTCTCAGTTTCATCTTCCCCATTAAAGATGCTTTAAATATTGGCACTTCATATAATGTCCCTTCAGCACAACTGCATTATTCCAGAAGTTCATTTACTCCTAACTCAAACTCCTTTTTTAAACCTGAAGAAAAACATGCYGTGCTCTTAATTATTCTAGCAAAATACACTGATGTTCCTTCCGGATTTTAACACTATTTTTTTTTCACAATTTTTTATTCACTGTGGTTATTTTCTGTTCCTCCTGAAATGACAGCCTTAAATTAATCAGTAAATGGCAATCCTTTCTGACATGTGAGCCCACTTTTTAGTCACTAATGATTTAGTTCTCCAATTTTCCCCRTTTCCACTCACTTTCATGTCAGCAAGAAATGGACTCAGGATGTCTCTTTTGGGATCCCCTACTTTCCATTCAGTGAGTCTGACTGCTCTGTAATTTATGAATYTCCTTGCTAATTTGCTGAAAGTGCTACTCAACAGAGATGCAGGTAGTTAAAAATCTCCCATGAGTATCCTTTCATATGGAGTATCTTCAGAAGAGACAATTTCTTCAGCACCACTTGATATATGCCTAATGTTTGTTTTGCTTTGTTTATATTTCTTCACTGGAAAATTATTGAGCCGTTTCCTAACACTCCAAGTGTTTTTAAATATGATGGCAGCCCGTTTACTTGCTCCATTTCCGTTTCTCCTATACAAATTATGTTACGCTAATCTACACTGATGCCTATTAAAAAAATTACCTCATTAAATTCATCTGAACCCACTAATGGATTCCACACATCCTTTCAAAGGAAACTCACTTGCTCTTTCTGGACATTTTCTGTATGTACMACATGGATCTTTTCATGGATCTTTTTCTCATTTTTACTGGGATCGTGGATGTATATGTCAACTTTTCTGTTTTAAACAACATTTCTGTATTTTTTGGCTGCTTTAAACACCACATAAAAAGCCCCACAGGATTTGATTTCAGGAAGCAAGTAACACATAGATATTTTCATGTTATTAATTTATATTACTTTTGTTACTCTTCTTGGGCTGAAAGATATTAAAGTGCCATAAAATCCTTATAAATAAACATACCATTGAAAATAGTCTAATTAAAACTGATGAGGTTTTTTTAGGTTTTGGATTTTTTTTCTGTTTTATTTAATTTTTTCTTTTATTTTTGTTTGATTGCTTTTTTTTTTTTTAGTTTAAAATTCTTTTTGAAGCATCAGTCTGTAAGATTTTCCACAGTAAAATCTCAATATAGCTCCCACTAAGGTCAGCAGAAGATAGTGGCAATTACCTCAGACTGGAAATCAGGGATAATTAGATGGAGATTTTGTATTAATTGACCCAGGAGATGCAGGAAAAAACCACAAAGATGAAACACCTGAACTTGGAATGTGCATACTTAAAAGCCTGTAGTTAAAATACTGCATAATGTACCCAAATTCTACTTGTTTTTATATTAGYCTTTATCAGGCCACTAATCAGGAAACACAGTTGTATTCTGAATAGAAACTGGAAACCTCCTAATTTAAAAAGAAGGAGAAGAAAAGTTAGAGAAAGTACCAGAAGATCAGCAAGACTGACCAAAAGACTGGAAAATATAGTCCATAGAAAAATACAAAGGATTCAAAATGATTGAGTTAACAATGAGGTGGAAAACTCTCACAGTACAAAAGTACCTACAGGTAGCAGGGAAATAAGATAGGGCACAAACACAAAGGAAAATACAGTGAAAGTAGATCAATTCAGGTGTGAAGAAACACATTTACAACAGGGAGACCATTTCACTACAGGAGMCATTTCCTGTGAATCGTCATAAGTTCTACATTACTATATCTATCTATATATATATGTATATATGAAATGTGGGGCAGTGGCAACAGTACAATGGCCAYGATATTTGAGAAAAATTAGTTCAGCTAAACCCAATGACCTATTTTACACAGGAAGCCACGTTAGATTATCAGCATTCCTTGAAAACGGTGACAGCTCCGATTAATAGGAGATTACAGAATAGGGACAATCTTCTGGACTATGAGTGCCAAGATTCCACTCCATTTTTATATGGATATAAAGGGGTCAACACATCTATGGAATCAGTGCACTTACTTAGTGTTAGCTGAATAAATCACTGTTGCSTACTCAAACCCCACGCATTTTTCTGCCAATAACAAGATAATCCACTTGTTCATAAAATATATGGCTTCAGCTAGTCAAGAATTTCACAGCTTTTATCAGCCTGGAATTGTCCTTGCATATGACACACTTTGGGAATCAGGAGAAGAGAAGCTGTAGAGAATCAAGTGTTATGAAGCCACAGGTCAGCAAACAGGCTCCATCCAAGATTCTGCAAAGGCACACAAAGGCTTCATGAGCTCTGCAAATCAACGTGGCACTCAGACACAGAAATTTCGAGAACAATGGTCAGACAGGTAGGTGCCAGATTCCTCATGACCATAATGTCTCCTTAAACGTGAGCACCTTGTTTATTTACCAAAAAGGAGGAAATGCTCACACTACTTAATTATTGAGATGCTCTTTGAGTGTTGAAGGCAGCTTTGGTTTTGTGCTGTGGAAATCGATGGAAGTGTCTCCATTTTTYGAGTGGTGTCAGGGCCAACCACAATTAAGATCAAGTAGTGCATTACAGAAATAATGTAAATAATAAAATTGATCCTAATGGAAGGTACATGAATGATATATTAGGTTGCAACTTTTATTGATAGCAATTAATTCCTGGGCATATTTCCACAGAGCCTCTGCACATTCTCTGCTAAATTTCTAAGTCTACCAGCCAGCAACCAAATTTTCTTGCCAAGGACTGACTCCTGCTAATACTGGACTCTCACACTGGCAATGYAAATCAGCCAGTGTAAGTGTGCAAGCTGTCCTCCTTTCTAAAAAGCTGAGCAGAAACCCTCTTTGAAAACCCAACCTCCCTAAATTCAGACTTCCCAAAGTCTCCCAGATTCCTGCATGTGACTCTGCACAATGAAAGCAGGAAACAGTGAACACTACTTGATGCTAATTTATACCAAATGCTGTAAGGGTCTGCACCCCAAACACCAAATGAACAGACTGCTTCCTTAAGAAAAGTTGTGGGGTTTGGTTTTTGTTGCAAGGTTTTCAGTTGTTCTTGTTTGTTTCTTTTTTTTCCATGAGTTACAAACTATATCCAGGAACCTCTTTCACATTTAAATTGAAAGCCATTGTGCAAGCATTAACAGACGTGGAAACATTTAATTTTGTAGTATCGTACACTGAAAGAAAGTGCTGAGCAAGGAACTAAAATGGGACAGGCAGCTTTCCAGTCTGCAGCAAAGTCTGGATTTGGGCACTTGCTTTTTCACGACACTAAATACATCTGTGGAATTACAAAAAGTAATCATCACACAGAACAAGAASTAAATTCTGTTGATACTGTTTCTCATCTGTGTCGGAAGAGCAACCACAATCCATTACAACAAATGGCTAGAGAGAGAAAATAAAACAGCAATTAACAAATAGAGCTGGAGCAGTTCCATTCTCAATAAACCAACACAGTGGAAAGTGAACAATTGATTGTTRGGGAACATTTACCTAGTCTGGAGAGATCACTCTTTTGCATCGATTTRGAATGATGCAGCTCTATCCACTTCCTATTAAAACCTAGATACACATATGATTGTGTGCTTTATGACCAGAACCAGTGTTTTTMTATTATCAGCTTGCAGAACTAGTACCAACAAATAAACTGCATCAAAGCCTCAAATCCTGCTGGAGTGGAATAAAATCATTGTGAAGAGATTCAATCCCTTAGCCAAGCATCCACCACTTTAGGTCATACCACACAGTACCAACTTCAAGATTTTCTGTAAAGCACATGTATTTCAGACTTACACATAAAGAAACCTGCATKTTAAATAAAATTGGTTGTGCCATTGCACACACAAATTGTTAATAATCACAAATACTGAATATTATTTATTTCACTAGCATTCATACAGAAATAGCAGAGTTTGTATAAAACTAACTCTGAGATCATGATCTGAATATGAAGAGGTGTAATCAAAGTCAGGAGATTTGGTTTTCATATCAAAAGGGTAACTCATCAAACTGCACGTTTATTGCAAATTTGGACTATTCCAAATGTTTTCCTTACAATCTATATGTCAGCAATATGTARTTTAAGTACCTACAATTTATTCTTTATATGAAAACTAAGTATTAAATTTAGGAATTTTCAAACCCCTCTGTTAAAGCTTTTTTCTCTGATCTATGTTTGGGGCTTTTTTTCCTATAGTGCTAACATTTATCTCAGAAAAAAAGCTTTCTAAATTCATCAGAAAAAAAACCCTGGAATTGGGGAATTCCTTTGTCTTTGGTCCATATCTAGCCAGCTATAAAGCACTAATCAYTTCAAACTTGGCAGACTGCTAAACTAGTAAGGGAATGGATGTTCCACAGGCCTGAYTTCATGTCACAGCTAAAAGATCAACAGCAATAGCTTGCAGCAACAATTCCTAAAACCTATGATTTCTATAGCAAGAATTCAGGAAGGACTAGCCAATACCACCATGTAAAGCAACAATGCTGAATTACTGCCCCATACTTTATTCTTCCTCACAAACCCTTAAGTTCCTCCCCGCTTCCCTCCTGTGGGAAGGAAGTCCTATTCCTATTATATGGAACAGGACTTCCCCAAACCCTGGAGAGTAGGGAAAATACCTCTGAGTTGGGAAATACTATATTGACAGTTTCTAAGGTGAGATTTTTATTGCCTTTTAACACATTAAATAGTATTTTTTAATTGTCATTATTTATTTAAGAATCTTCTGCACAGATTGGGCTTAAAAGGCAAACAATGGCAAATATGGCAGTTTTGAACTTTTTTTTTTACTTTCCTTTAACTTATTTTACTTTCAGTAATAGTAAGTTTATTGAAGATGGAATTAGTGACACAGGAAGTGTTTAAGTATCAAATATTAGACTTTTTGCATAGCATACAAGACATTTCAAGGCATCATCCTTGTACACTCAATTTGCAGAGTTGGATGGATCCATAACAGCACAGATATTTCTCTCTGTGAGTCAACTCTAGGAAATGCAACCTCTGAAATGTGAATAAGCCATACCTGTGTGAGCAGACCATCCACCTCACACCTTTAGCTGCCTTTACCATATCTGAGAGCAGCCACGTGGCCATCTGGTGAAGGCACTATTGACAAAAATGTCACTCATGGAAAAGAACTACCATTCTCAATTCTCTGTGAGAGCCKGAACTCTGTTAATCCTGCAGGACACGTTTGCAAATGTACTCTTCACAAATTTATGATCAATGAAGAGCRGCATCTTTAAAACATGAGATCTCTACTTGCTTTCACTGGAATAAAGAAACAACTCCATTGATTAGCTAAAGCTACATATTTCCTTCTCTTCCACATAGACATACAGTGAAGCTGCAACTAGGCCACCCTTAGAACAAATTATTGTCAAAACTTAGAAGCTTGAAAAGGAAAAAAAATCACATAAAATTTATTATTTCACTCTCTGCTGATAAAGATTTTCTTTTCTCCACTCCAACTGAGGAAACTCTTTACTCTACATGCAACTTTAATAATTCCAATAATGTTAAAATCAGGGTATGACAGAAGCCCCTATCTTTTTTATATTAAGTCAAGAGTTACCTTGTGAGAGACAGTAAATTTTCACTGACACAAATCTACTTTTAATTAGAATTTCTATTTGCATTTTAGTATTACATTCCTTCTTCATTAGTTACAGGTACAAATGTTATTAAAAAGATTGAGACTTSATCTTCATTTCTATTCCCCTTCTATTCTATGTTTAATGCCACTAACTCCTTGTCATTCAATCCACCAAATACAATGAAGCAGAATATACACTTATTTCCCTCCAACTGAAAAATGTGCATTTTTTCACAATAAGGTTAAAATGCTTCTCTTGCAGATATTCCAATGTAGTAACAACAGTTATTCCTGTCAAATAAATATCACTATCATAACACAGCTCCATTTGAAAAGTTGCAAAAACCAGCCTGAGATAGCAGTCTATCAACTATGGAATTAGAGTCTATAAATGCCATCTTTTCCATACATTTTAAATATAACTATCCTAGAGTGATATCTGCTCTATCAGCCAAGCTACTTAATCAGGAAATTAATAATTAAGGTATCCATCTGTTATAATACACAATGCCCAGGTAGCYCTGCACATTCATTTTTATAATTCAATCCTGTGCCATCTTTCAAAGCGATCTGCTCTATCCACTCCCTTGAATAATGACAATAAACTGAAAGCTAAATAGATTAAATTCTGTGCCTTGAGATATATGAATTCCTCTATAAACCAATAACAGATTGTGAAAGAAAGTTTTTAACGGAATAGCAACATCTGTAGAGTATGACCTTAAATACTTCCCTATTTTCTTATGGTTTACAATGAGTACCAAAGCATTCAATAAGTAGATTTTGCTCTCTGAGCTTACTTTTCATGAGGAGCACTGCACAGATTGGAAGGAATATTTCAAAAGGCTGTGATTTCACTGTATGCATTTACATAACCCTGGGGAAGAAGGGAAAGTTCAAATAGATCTTCATTCCTTTTCCTACTTCTTTAAACAAAGGACTTGCATTGTTTTCACAGGGGCTTTAAGACTTTGTGAAATAATTATAACAGGTTAGATGCACAGGGAAATAAGAAAAATAAAAGTGACTTTATTAAAGTGCTCATATTCGTCAAATCAGGAAGGCTGGAATACCACAGAAAGAACAATTTTATCCTAAAATAAAATAATAAAAGGTACTAAAATGACTAATGCTCTCACTGAAGGACAGAATGAGTTAAAGTCTTAATTTCAGTTTGGAAACCACACCATTGAGTGCACACCTATGCTTATCATGCACTTACACCTTTGTCAAAACAGATCTTGTAATTTCACTCRAAATTATAAATTCAATTTTYATTTTCTTCCTTTTTCTTTCCACCTGAGTATGATGCCAACATATTGACATCAAAGAAAAAAGACACAAATCATTGTCTCCATGTTCCAAAGTCTCCCCATTTGACAATTACTATTTTATTTTAAACRCTTYTCTCTCTAAATGGGCCTYCCTAYAGCAGAGCATTTTTAAATTCCATAYAGGTAACTTAAACTTTATAACYTGTTAATTTGTATGCCATCCTCACTCTTAGCAATTCTTTCCTAGATAGTGATGTTTCTTTGTAAAATTACTTCCTTTTTCATTTTTTTGCTAGGTTTTACAATTTATAAAGTATGCTTACAATCACAGGCTGTATTTCAAGTTGTTCTGTTGAGAGCAAGAAATTGCTTTCATTTGCTATGCAGAGCAAAATTACCATATTTCAAATTTGCTGATATTTTAAGTGGCATCTTGATTAAATGCCTCAAAAAAACGTTTGTTCTTCTAGTTCTAGTCTAAGTTTTTTTATTGAGATGTATCACATGTGAGTTACTTCCTTCTTCCCCTAAGCTACATAAAGAGGCATCTGATCAGAATTTTAGTTGCAGTGGTTCARCCATGAAGTGACCATAAAACCACTGCAGGAATTACCTCCAGCATAATTTCAGTGATATCTCAAAGTTCCTCTAACTACAGAATATTTAGAGTAAGGGAATCAAAGTAA
This sequence comes from Malurus melanocephalus, assembly GCF_030028575.1. NCBI lineage: Eukaryota > Metazoa > Chordata > Aves > Passeriformes > Maluridae > Malurus > Malurus melanocephalus. The sequence continues at coordinate 756,104 of NW_026623407.1, read as the reverse complement.
ATTACCAGGAAAGTATTTTAAGTAATTTCTGCTTAAATATCAGGAGTTTATCTAGAACACAGGATGTTTCTTTCAGAAGAAAATGCACCTGTGCCGTTTTGTCAATTCAACAATATTAATATAAATAGGCAATAAATASATAATACTCAGAAATGTTGAMATGAACTCCATGGGAATCTGCTACMATTCTAACTGTCAGTTGCTCKTGTGACATTTKCAGGAATGCATTATAATTTAATATTTGAAAAAAAAAGTTGCTTTGATCATGGGAAGTCTGACAAACYCTCAGATTTGCTTTTTATGTATTTGAGTATTCAGCATTTAGCAGGAGAAGCCTGAAAGAAACCTCTTACAGCTTAACAAAAAAAGATCTACCAAAAACAAGCACAAAGATTCAGAAAGAAATTCTTCTTTACTGTCTGCAAACTTGCCTCAGTATTTATTTAACAGGGTCAGAAAAACAGTAAAAAAGAAAAATTAGTTCAAAACCTCTTCGGATCAAGATTGAAACAGAAATTCAGTGTCATTATTTCAATATATGGAACCAATCATCCACAAATRTTCTTTATTCTTCTCCTATAGCATTCTTTCACCCTTTAACACCTTTCAACAGACAAAGATAAAGTTGTTAAAAGTACATTGCTCTTTCAGAAAAATGACCCTATTCTCTCCCAATACCAGTCAGAAGGCTGATGCTCTCTCTCACATTAAATAAAACACCACAAAATAAAAAATCAGACCAATTTAAATTGGCATAACCCTGATGCGACACAAGATTTTTACACATCAGACTAAAGAAAATAAAAGTGTTGAAATGGTGATCATTTACAAATGTCACAGCTGATCCTCCCCTYCTTGGCTCCAGAATTAGTGGTCAGAAAGGAGAAGAACAAACCAGCTTCAGAAGCTTATTTTGCTTTAGGGTTTTTTTTTTGAGAGTTATAAGTTACAGTCTCTGAATGGTTTTTCTTAAGAGGGCGAAATACAAACTGCAACTGTTTCATACTTCAAATGAGCCTGCATTGCCTGCAGTGAATGAAGCAGAATCAAAAAAAACCTATTAGGAGGGACCACTGCAAAATTGGAGCTTGAAGCAAAGAGAGATCACATGGTTTCAAGGTATATAAAGATATGTAAAAGTATATGTCAAATGTTAATATCTTAACTTCTACATTCCCCTATTACTCAGAAATGTTCCCRCTGAAATGTGGGTTTCCTGTCTGCAGTCGACATAATACTCCCTAATATTGTCCATATAAATCTGAGATGATGAACACTGTCCCACTATTGTGATTCACAAGGCCCACATCACTTTGCCTGCATTTAATTTGAGGCCCCATTTATTCCTGGCTTTGTRCTCCTTTGTTGGGCCATTTATTTGGCAGAAATCCAATGATTTTGCTTGGCACACTTACTCTCTTCAATAGTAAAAATGCATAAATAACCAGGRGCAAGAGTGGACATGCAGTATTAATATTCTTGTTCCAGTTCACAGCAGCACAAACAAAAGAAAYGCAAAAATAAAAGAAGTCAAAGCATTCATTTAACATGACTGAAGGTGTTGCTGCACTCATCCAAAGTGATCTCAGGCTAGCTGAARCTATTTTCAAATTTAGCTTAGTGTGTTGTCTGGGGGAAAGAAATTAGCATTAAAAATACATATGCAGAGATGTTGACTCTGACTAAAGTAAATTACAGTTTGGTTTCACAAACGTGTTCAAAACTTAGCTTCTTAGTGATTTCAAAAACAAAACCCCAAGAGAATAAAGAGAAGAATCTTGGTATTTAACCTTATCCAGCCTGATGGTGGGAGGTAGAAAAAGCTCCATTTGCATGTTTACTTAAATCAGCATTTTAAACAAGTGATTTCTGTATTGACTCAGAGGGTGTGTGCAAAGCTTAAAGGTATTTTTTTTATTTCAACTTTACAGATTCTGACTGTATCAGATATTATATCAGCTGTTCAAATGTCCAAAACTCTCACAACAGGAGGAGTGCAAGGCAAAACCATCTTGTAGTGCTGACACAAATAGAAATTATATCACAAAGAAATAAATACCTGACATCTCTGTGTTGTGCCTAACAAAAAAACAAAAAAAGATGTGAGCCTCAAGAATAACAGTAAGAACTCTTCCTTCAGTAACAGCAGAGGCATTTCAAGAGGATTTTCAGTCACAGCTAGGTATTGTGGCAGAAGCAAAATATATTTATATCAACTAAGCGTGGGGATATAATTTTATTTCAATACTGGTCACTTTTTGTATTGAATACCAACATTGCATTGCAGCACAGGGAACTGTTTGGATAAATGGTTTCTGTGTGCAATCAATTAGAGCCAGTCAGGAGAAGGACAACACAGGGTTGAGCATTAAAGATCAAAACTTACATGAACATCACCAGGAGCAGTCCAGAACCTCTGTCCTCATGGTCCTGACCATCAGTCATGCTTTTTCTGCATTATTATGCTACCTGAATATCAGAGCACTGCTCTGYTATCAGAACAAATCTGAATTTCACACAGACTGACTTCAAGACAGACAGGCAGAGAATTCTCTCTCTGCAGTGAAGTTGGTGCTGACTGTACCCACCCAAGGAGGTAGAAGAGAAATTTTATTTTTGGGAAGAACCAAACCCTCCCTCCCACATTCTGAACAAACCATCACAGCTCTTGCCCATGCTTTGTGACTATCACTGTGACTTCTCCTGCAAAGCCCACTGAGCCAGACCTTTCAGAGCAGGAGGGTGAAAATAACGCTGAGTTTCTTAATTTCAGTCAAATGCACAAAAGAACATAATAAGCTGACACATAAACGTGCCAGAACTAGGATCTCAGCAACAAAACCTGCGTAAGCGCTTGGGAGAAGGAAAAACAAACAAATAATCACAACTTGACAGAATTTAAGTCAACTTCCAGCATCTCCATGAGACCTCCTGACATCTAYATGAATAGAAACAGCTGACTTGCAGGTTTCAGGATTGTTTGGATTTCACTGTGACTTATATTACATATATACATATATATATATATTTAATAAATCTGTGACAGGACTATTTGTTATTCATGGGTGAATAACAAACGAAAATATGGAYGTGATAAAGCACCAGCAGAACCTTTAGGGTTAAAAGAATAATTAACAAAGAAAGCTGTTCCAGGGAAACCACTTCCCAAACAACATTCCCAGATGCAAAGGGGAGAAAAAGCTGTTTCTGTCGAGGCAAGGAGCGCAGCACAGACACCCCCTCCACACAGAGACAGCAATCTGACAACAGGGGGATGGCAGCACACTCCCAGTCTATCACAGCAGCTCATTCTCCTGCCTGTGGAACACACAGACATATGGCACACACACCTTCCCCACAGAAAACAGGCAGCGGTTGCTGCTCCATGTTCTGGAGCTACAGAGCCCAAAGTCAGCAGAAATCTGCAGCAAAGCAACCACCACAACAACTGCTGATTTATAAACATGAGGACAAGGCAGCAGAGCACAGGCTGCTTTGTCACTGTCACCAAAGGAGCCTGAGAGATGCAGTGAGAGCTTCACACCCTCAGCTTTGTGCTGGACACCAGAAATCCAGGCCAGACCACTGGGATGTTCTGATGGAAAAGCTGACGGGAGTGAGTAAATGAATGAAATCTATGGAGTACAGCTGTGACCTGATCAAATAATTTAGTTATGTTGCTATTTAAAATCACCCCCAAACACCGAAGAAAAAAAATCCCAAAATATCACTTTTCCATCTCAAAGGCTTGAACAGTTTTGTTTAGATACCAAACTTCTTGACTGGATTTGACTAAAAGCTAGCAAAGCCTAAAGTAAGTCTACAACAGTTGAACTCCAGAGTCTTAAAGAGAAGCCAAATGGTTCTTTTGAATCAGCATCTCTGTATTTCACTGAAATGAAACAGAATTAAGAAAATTGAAACATGATAAACATTAAAATGGAACTTTAGCATGCAAAAAAAATCCATGTGCCACTCGCCAAAAATAAAATTGTAGTTTCCTTTCAAAGTTTTGCTTCAGGCCCTCTCTCAGTTCCTCTCTGAAATACATATTGCTTGTTTATTTGTTTGTAAATAGATTTCTCTAAGCATTATTACACACAGAAATCTGGTATTTATTTAGTCATTTGTGTCATGCTCCAAGTACCATGGACGAGTGTAAATAACTGGCAGACTGGAACTTACAATTCCCAAGACCATTAGAACATCAATTCTATGATACCCTTTCATTTTTGGCACATTCAATGTCATGATTATTGCAGAGGTCTGGAAAAGTGTAATTCCAGGACTGGACAAAACTAGCAGGGGACATTAAATAAATGGATATTATTGATTAAARAGAAACAGCCTTTTAGGAAAAGCTAAATTAGCAAAGAATTTGGATGGAAAATGAGATAAATTAAATCCAATCATTAGTGAAAGCTTTGAAGGCCAAGCCACATCATTTAATTTAYAAAACCCAAACCATAAAAGTGACAGCACAAATAAAGATGCCTGCATAGAACTCTTTGACCACCAGCAGAGCATTCACATATGGTATCAGTGAAGGCCACAGCTGTAAATACCACCAAAAAAATCCCAGAGCCAGCAGTCATTCCCACAGTGCTGGGAGTGCAGAAGGATTAAACACAGCCCGGCTGTGGGGTCACAGAGTGACATAAATCCTGAGCACCACACGTTCCTGGGGCTGAGTGTTAAATCTCAGCTTAGAGTGTCTGTGGTCGGTCAATAAACCTTCTGAGCGGCCAAGATGTAATATTTCAGTGTTCTGCTTACAGCACCTGCTTGTTTCCCTCATCAGCATTGATTGCTCCCCCCTACATTATATTTTAAATAGACACATTTTAAATAATAAACTAAAGTTGATCCAAATGTATTAAACTTTTAGTAGGCAGCTTTTTTTTTCTTTTAAAGAATCTACTTTTAATACAAACCAACATGCATCCATGTCCTATTTATTGCTGCAGATGATTGAAAAGACTTTAAGAGTGGGAACCCAACTGATTTTTGTCAGCATGGTGCAACACTGAACCAAAAAAAAAAAAATCCAGAGCCATTGTTTCCAATCTTTCTGAGCCTCAAGATAATGCCCAATGCTGAATACAGCAGCAACTTACATTCATCTGTAGCTAAAAGACCATTATAAAGCAGAGATCAAAGATACACRGCTACTTTGATAAAGGACTGATAGGGCCTTTCACAGACCACAGAGCTACTCATAATAACTGTAAAGGGAAATATTTTTCCATACTCACACTTCAAATTTTTCCCTACGCTTTCTTGGGGTTGTCCTTTTTWCAGATAATATGTAGAGAATAAAAAAAAAATTACATTAAAAAAGCACTCCCCCACWGCTGTCACTTGCCTGTAAACATGTTTATGAATCAAAAAATCCATTATAAATTGCTGTGTAATAACTCCAAGTACAGAGTGTTCTTTAGCAAAGCAGTATTTCAAAGCCTGTTATCATTCTATGCATATAAAGTGCAGGAGAGGCATAATGTCAAGACATGACCTTTTCAAAAGAGAAAGATGGATGAATTGAGAAATATATCCTCCCCACTTCCACATTTACTGCATACAGTGTCTCCTGATGAAGTACACCTATTTTCCAACTCCAAAATACACAAAATTTAGTATCTCTCTTCTCACTAAGAACTACAGCTTTTTTCTTTAAATTCTGTGCCAGTRACTCTTTTCTCAGAATTATGCCTGTGTTTACGAGAACAAAATCCCCCTGACCTTCAGTTACAAAGTCAGTAGACAAATATCTTTACAAAGACATTTCYATCACAGTGTTAGCAAAACTTAGCATTTTATCTGTGTGGGGTTTTTTTTCTCCTTGAATGTTGAAACGGGTCCTTGCATGTTAACACATCAGCTTCTCTGCTTGTCTTGGCAACACGAGATTTATTAATCTGCCATCCTCCAATTCTGCTCTCCTGAGTGGCTCAGGGGAGGACTCMGAACCCACAGATGTCTGGSAAAMWKTTTSCCAGACATTTCCCAGGAGTCATCTTGCAACAGATACTAAACACTGCCATTAAGTATCACATCTTTCAAGAGAACACACTTTTCACATCCAAAATAAATATCTGAGAGCAGAACGATAACAGAAAAAGTGAGAAGCCAGAWCAGCAAGCTAAAGATTATGTGGAGAAGAAGCAAGATTAAAAATTAATGTGAAACAAAAAGGAAGAGTATACCCGACAAGGCAGTACAAATGCAGAAATTGTGGCTTTTTTTTCTTAGGCAGATGGAGGATGTCAGAATTAGAACAGCTGTAGAGAGCTGACGATATCAAATTTGCATTAGAGTTCAAGCATGAGCTTTCTTAACAAGTAGAGACTCTTTTCAGAGCAGAAGGCAGATAGTAACCATAAAAATAAAAAAAAAGGAAATTTTTAAAAAACCTAACAAGCTAATTAGAAGGAAAAAGTTTGAGAAAGTTAGGAAATTACAGCAAATAATGTTTATCCTCCTCTTTGAAAATATTCATCTTCACTGAACTTTAAATATTATTACAACATAAACTTTCCTCAAGTAAAGCAGCTGTATAGAACCTATAGCATTAATGAACAGCCAACAAGAATGGGGAAATTGTTATCATTCTGAGATATTTTAATCTACATTTTTCAGTTATTTCAACATTTTAACCTTTCTAGTTAGAAACAGAGCTTCTTAAAACGTCCTGTTCACATCAGAACTTTCCACTGCTTTGGAAAAATCTTCATTTCTGTCCTGTTCAATCAGGCACTTCTATTCTGCTTTCCAAAAATGGTTTCTTCCATCAGACAAAAATCCAGTAATTTGCATAAAGAGCCACTCTGGAGGGATCCAGAATAGATTGTTTCAATGCACACTTACCCAGTACAGCTAAATACAGTGGTGATGTGCCAGTTAAAGTAATTTGGGAAAAAAACAAAGAAGAGATGTGAACATTTGCTGGCAGAACAGCCACTGCTCCTGATACAGCTCCAAATACAGAAGCACAATACAAAATTTTGGCTTTAAACTCATAGAAATGTAATTAACTCATGCATAGTAATTAACCTTTAAAACAGCCAATAAGCCCTTAGCCTTTCATAAAAGAGATAACTGCAACTCTAAACTTCTTTTTACATTTGAATTATGTAACAAACCTGCCCATTCACCTTTTAACAATGCTATGTAAAATCKGTATCACCCATCCCCATACCAGTCACAGCACATGCCATAGCCACCCCCAAAACCATACACACCTAAAATTTAGCAAAGATTTTACTCACAACCCTTTGTTAAGCTTAATTAGTTAGGTAATTTATTTATTTATCTAGTTTAACCTTACAGGAAATCATGCTAATATTCTTGACAGATTTTTCCAGTGAAAAATCCACTTGATGACACCTATGGATCAAAAAASAAGATGCAGCAAAAGAGCTGTTCTTTGGCAGCCTTAGAAAGTCTCAAACCCATAGAACACCAGAGATTATTTACATGTGCTGGGGTGAGGAACAGAGATATATTGAAACAGTACAGGAATCTAATTACATTTGGCTCATTATTTTTCAGAGGGGATTTAATTTTCTCCTAACTTTTTCCTTCATTTTGTTATTTCTTAAATTTTAATCACATTTTATTCAGTTTTTATTAAAGGTATTAAAATGAGGACAATTTGGATGTCTCAAACCATCACTAGAAAATATGCTGCCCTTCCTCTTGCAAAACGATGGGTCCCCTAAACATTCTCCCCTTTCACAGAGCCCTCCTCTCCCTGCTCTGTTACATCTCAGAGATTTGGGGAAATAGTGTTTGGAAAAAAAACAGTCAAGTTCTGTACTTGAAAATTCTCATACAGCTTTGTGAGACTTGGGATAGGCCTGAAAGTTGTGAATGTTTTTATCTTTATCTTAGTCGTTACACTGGTTCTCACAACAGCACATGTTCATCTCAAGCACCTCTGCCTGTGAGAGCAGAAAAGAGAACATCAGATAAATCTCTAAGGCATAAGGGTGTTTGTGAACTTAAATTCCTATATGAAGCATCACATAAAGCTTTCAGGAAGCATTGTTATTTTTAGGCTGGGCCCAACTCTCTGCATACAGAAATAAAATACTCAATCTCCAACATATTTGTTTTGCCATCATATTTGTTCCTTCTGGCATGACCGGAAAGTCAAAGCCAGTGTGGGGCTCTGTAAAAAGTAAAGTAACTCCTCAGTGCAGATTTTTAATCGGTCTCATATGCCTTTACTGGGCCAGTGAAGTGACTCTGGCAGTGCTGCACAAACTATTACATGTAGAATTGAACTTATTTCCAATCTCAGACAAAGGACTTTCTGCAGGCTCTGCTGTTCTGTTAATGCCAGAGCAGTGCTTTTATATCACAAGACATTCTTACACTGCTGAATAAACAGAGCCAAACACCTTGGTCTCCCGTTTTACTTGACTTTCAGAAATTGTCAGCACAGATCACAGGAAAACACAAACTTTCCTGAGAATCACTGCTAACTCCCTCAGAGAAACAAGTATTTCTTTTTTAAATAGGCTCCTGCATGACTTTCCCTAGTTCAGTGACATGAGGAAATAAAGGTTTAAATTTCATATATTTGGGTTTCATTAAAAGAGCATTTGTCAGTTTGTTTGCAACACAGGTATAGGCAGTATGCTTCCAACCAGATCAATGAAAGCCAGCAGAAAATGCTGCCTTTAAAAATGCTGCATTCCTTATCCCAGCAAATGGATAATTTGAGTCCTAAAATGTCTTGGAAAACTTCTTTTCAGCATGTCTGTTATATTAAATGGATTACTAGATTAAAACAAACAAACAAACAAAAAACCAACAAAACAAAGCAAAAACCAAAAAATCCCAAACAAACAACCCCCACAGAACAGATCCAGGACAGTCAAGATGATCTCATTTCAGAGAAGATGTTTTCAGGAAACTGTCCTGCTGTCATACATATTCAAAAGCCTCCAGAAGACACGCTATAGAACAACAGAGTGTTCTCATTTATAGAGGTAACCAGAGCAAGATACACCCTAATCATTCATAAATTATCCAAATGGTGACAGATCAAAGTCAACTAAGGCAAAAGGTTTGGGGAGAGAAAAACAAATGGATATTTTGCATAAGGAAGTGACAACAACATTAGAAAATGCAGGTTAAAGAAAATTCTTTACAGCATGGATTGAAAACAACTGTTATTTTTAAGATGTTTAAAAAAATGAACRAAATTTTATTTAAAAATGTATTAACCACTGCACAAAGAAAAGAGTTGCTTATTAATTACAGACAACAAGAAAGAAGATTGAACTCAAAATACAAAAGTCAGGTTCTCAAATATAATTTGATCAGGACTCACTTCCTGATGTATCACTGCCAGAGAAGCGGAGATTGTTCAGTTCACCAGAACAAAGTCATCAAAAGGAAATCATCCATCCAACTGTCTCTTTCCATCCACCTGTGCAAGCCTTATCTCTTCAAACTGAACTACAGCAATACATCTCTTACAATCCCACTGCAGCCTCCCAAATTTTAATCCTCCCAGCTTTCTCCAAACAGCTCTGCTCCTTGTATCTCTCTCCTTTACTGCAAGTCTTTAGTGCTTGATCCCACATTCCCAGCTTCAGTCCTACCCAATGTTCTGAACTTAGAGTGAATTTACAGACACTCCACAAGGCGAGGAGAGAAGGGAATAGAATAACCTTTGGCAGCTCCCAAAATGGTTACAACAGCACTGCTGTCACCATCATTGTGGAGGTATGGTTACAGATTTGTTACAGGTGGCACAGCTTGGAAGATACGGTTTATAGCCAAAATATTTGGTAGAACTGTACCTGTTTTTGTCCTTGGAAGAACTGAGCCCACTGAACTGACACAAATATTCAGTGAAACCAATGCAGCCGAGCACTGATTCACTGTGCAAAGCTGGCCAAGCCCCCTCAGAGTCACACCTGATGTGCTTCAGGACCAGTTTATATAATATATACACAATGCATCCTCAGATGTGAGCACAAATTCCTCAAATGCTATCCAGATTAATCTTCTGCATGGAAAACAAATACTTGGAGAAGAATCCGGACATATGGGAGACAAAGACTAACACAATCTGCATGAGGCTATCACTTCTGGGTGCCACAAAGTAAACCCTGCTCAATGGAAAATTTATGTCTGYGAACTTTAGAAGTGATGCTAAATTTATGCAGGTTTGTAGGACTGGGGATTTATTTAGTTTTATTTAGCACTGAGCAGGAAAACAGTTTTTGCAGTGATTCTAGTTAAGCATCACATTCTGAGGAGCAAGTAGACAGGGAGGAGGGCAAAACTAAYCTTAAATGGATTCAGTTTGGGGGAACATTATTCTCTTAGCACAAGTCTTGTTCCTCCACATTTCCTCTTGCATTACTTATGACTACTGAAATTAGTTGACATCTCTCATATAATTTTTWWAAAAAAAAAAATTCAGACCAGCTTTTCAGCACCATATTAATTCAGGACAGCACGGTTCTTCGGACGTTTTATTTTCCCCTGCACTTGCAATGAAATAATATATAAAATACATGTATTATTTTTATTATAGTAACATTGATTTGATGTTTTTGARTATAAGGGAAAAAAGGTCAGGGTTTCTCAGTTTAAAGTACCTGAAGCAGCAGTTGAGTTGTGCCAAGAACCAACAGAATTTTAAAATTATAACGAACTATTTGAATGACATATTGGGATTTGAATGTTCAATACACTTTATTCTTAGAAGCAGTTAAAAATAAAATTTGTCTAAAACAGAAAGTAAAGCAGCACCTCTAAAAACCACACAGCCTAAAAGAATTCCCTAGAAGAAGAAATTTAAGGGATGTTTTTGAAAGCAGGCCTGGAGAATGAATAAACTAAGACTGAAATCTAAGACAAGGTAAGGATAAGGTGAGTATTGGGAAAAAAGGGRAGAAACTGTTTTTTGTCTAGTTTCTACTGTGAAAAATAATAATAAAAAAATCTAAACCAGTTTATTTGGAAGCTGAGAATTTGTTATTTTTTGTGAAGTTTCAGTTGACATTTTTATTTGGCATTCTAAGTTCTCACATTCCCGAGAAAAGATTCTACTAAAACCTCTTTTTTGAAACTGTACTTTGCAAACCTGCACACCTCCTACCTCTCCAGCACAAGCAATTTTAACTCATAGAAAACAGTTAAGTAATGTCAAGAAGTCAAGAAAAACAAATCCACAAGTTTTTTCTGAAGGCAAAATGAGAACCTTTAGAACAGATGGATGGTTGTGAAYGCTTCAGCTTCTGCATCATCTCAGCTATCAGAAAAATATATTCTACATCTGTTTTTACAACTAAGCTCCTCCCTAGCAAACAAAGGGTAGTAGAAGCACAGTAAYCTTAGTGGCCAAACCACAGCCTCCTATAATTCATCATTTGTGGGGTTTAGGTAAACATAGTGCCAATATTAAGGCTCCTAAAGCTTTAATTATCATTCCTTGAGCACTTTATTAACCTTCAAAGCAAACACTAACCATTGGAGGTAAATACTTTGAGAGTTGGCTCAGGAAAAATGAAGCCTACACTAAACACGACAATGAAAAGAGGGTTTTGACAACATTTTACACAAAGCAGTTAAGAAATGTTTAACAACTACCGCTGTTCCATGATTTAGAGAAACTATTTTAACAGCAATCTAAACACAGCAGCCAAAAATGATATTTTCCCATCTACATGAAAGATTAATCTGACCTATGTAAGAATACCAGAAGCAGCCTGTAATAACCACACTATTGTTTCTGAGCACAAGGGTATCACATACTCCAAGGCCTGATGTGAGACAGCTAACCATACAAAATATAAATATATAAAGTAAATAAAATCTATRTAARTATARAAATATAARYATATAAAAAGCTAAATATACAAAAGAAGCACAGTGTCCCTTATAGCCCCAAGAAGCTAGTGATGAAAATCCTATCAGGAACCAGCAGGATAACTCACTATGACTGGCAAAAAATTATAGCTGAGTCAACAGTGATTCTTGCATTCATTCACGGACCCCTACATTTGAAGCGGGCAGATTTTTCAAGAAAACACTTTTATATAATGAAAAATGAAAATTCATGTCAACCAAAATGACTAAATTTTTTTTCCCTGTATTTGCCATTTGTTTGGAAGGAATCAGGAGCAGTTTTCAATTCCATGTGTATGTGAATTTCAATTTGTATCCTTTGATACAAAAGTAATATTTAAGTTATTTTTGTTATGTTTCTTTCAGCTGAATTTGAAAGGTAAAGAACACATCCAACCAATSCAGCAGGTATCAAAATAATTTTGATCAGTTACATAAAAAGCAGCCACAGCAACACCTCCTGGACCTTGCATCCAAAAATAACACTAATAATGTTAATTATATCTGYAAACATCCCTGAACTCTGGATCAAGCCCAGTGTTTTACTTTACCAAAACTTTCATCCTCATTACTGCATAAATATGTCAAATACATTAATAGAATCACAAGTGTGCTGAAAATCCCCACAGATCTCCAACAGAGGGATGAAAAGCAAACCATAAGTATCATGTGTGCAACCACTGAGAAAACTGATCTCAGCCACRTGTAACCCTAACCACAAAACTTTGGTCAGCAGCTTCACACTAACTTTGTATGTGGTTCTCATAAACACAAAACAGATCACTTAAAAGGAGAAGGYACTTCYATTTCTCAGTCATTTTGTAAATCACTTTTTGGAGGCTAAACAAAGTGTATAGAAGTAGGAATTTTCAGATGCAATCTCCAAAGTTGAAATGTCAACTGGGAACCGGAGGAATTTTCTATATGTCTGAGGTCACAAAGCACCCTAGACACACTGTTCCAGTCTGAAGGTTAGATTGTGATTCCAAAGGTGCTGTGTGGCATATTTTCTCAGTAAGTTGCATAATATTATTTCTAGCCATGTTCCAAGACAGCATGATAAACCTGCTCTGGTAAARGGAGTGGGTCACCTTGACCTGATTCATCTCCTATTTCATTATAATGTTAAGTTAAAAAGAGCACTTACACCTCTTCTCAAGATGAGTGAGGCTATTTACCAAATTGCCTATATAAATCTGTTATTGCATTGTCTCAGAAAGCCTAAGGAATGCAGAAATCCTGAAAAAGCAACTGAAAGGTCGCTTTCCTATTTGAATTCTGTTTTCTCATGCTTGAGCATTGCTTTGCAGACTGAAATTCTGATCCTCCCTCTTTATTTACAGAATAAATAGATCAACAGAAAATGAATAAATGACAGGTTCGTGCCCCGCCCAGAAGACAAAGAAACTCAAACTTCTGCACTATGCAATAAAGCAAGTTCCAAAACACTCTCACACCAAATTCCTGTCCCTCTTTACAGAAAGCTTTAGTTGCCTCCATTTGTCACAGCTGTGGCAGGAAGTTCTAACAGATCCATGAGTACAGAATTTCCAGACCAGTTGG
>NW_026623407.1:737599-740071 GCF_030028575.1 Malurus melanocephalus | reverse complement strand
TTTTTTTTTTTTTTTTTTTACAGCACTCAAGGAATCCTTCTCAACTCCAAAACTTCTTTCGGTCATATTGATGGACTTTAGGATCACAGTTTACTGCAATGAAACAAAGCAAAGATCCTGACACAGAGAATGAGTAGAATGGATTTCTGCAACTGCCTTCTGAACATGCACCTCTTTTACATCTACATAAGTAAACTGCACTTTCCCCCCTCCCCACATTTCATCACTGAATTAACAGTTTTGGTAGATAACATGAGCAAAGGCAAATCTAGAAAGTGGGTCCCTTGCTGTCTCTTTCATATAACTTTCCAACTTCTAGTTACCAATAATTAGATACAGAACACATTTATACTTTTTGCAAAAATATTCTGACTTTCCAAACAGATGTGCTGTTTGGAAACTTAAACACAAAAKATGTAGATTTAAGAGTACCCCAAACTACTTAATCTGAAAGGTTACTTTTTTTTTTTTGTAAAACAATTTTTTTTTTAAATTAAATATCACAGTAAAACTCTAGATCCAATTCAGCTCAYTACTACATAGAAATTCCAAACTAAAAATGTAATAGCTAAACCATTTTAACAGAAAAGGGAAAGAAGAGGTTAGACAAATTAGTTAACAGCTCCAGAAGACAGAGCTATTYTAATAAAGGGAAACGAAAGATTCCAATCAAGCTGCAACTGTTTAGAGAAACAACAAATATATTAATGATATTACTTAAGACAGACATTTAGGGCAGAAAAATATAGCACTTCACAAAATTACATGATACTACCAGTAAAATACTTTAGCACATTTGTATACAGAACAGTTTTGAGCCACATACGTGCATATATTGTACACTTAGCACATACAGTATACACACATACATGGTGTTGYCTTCACCCTCATCCCTCCCACCACAACCTCAAATTTGACTGTAGCTACAAACCCCCTACCACATCACCAAGAGTAAGCATGCAATGCCCTAAATATTTTTTTTCACTGCTGCTCTGACTTAGTTAAATGTGGCATGACATGCAAGATGCCTCCACACAGCACATGAACTTTATCTGATAACAAATTTACTGCCCACTTTGAAAAGAGAAAAAAATATTAAACATTTCTTCTAATTAATTAATTATTAATTTAATTCATGAAGTTATTAGCCTTGARTCATGCAAGGCTGCAAGGGCAGACAGTTGTGCTGGAGAAACACTGGGTGACACCTGCACTCTTGAAAACATCCCACTGGTACTGTCTCAGACAGCTGCTCGCCCTGCTACTTTCTAGATATGCCCCTGCTCAAGTGTGGCAGGAATATCCTTCCTTGTGCAAATAAAAAAGCTAACCCGATGCCTGCTAAACATCCAATACGCGATTTCCAAACCACCAAGCATTTACTCATAACAAAGTCAGTTATTCTTGTATCCATTGTACTGTTACCTGACGCAGATTCCTGGTTACTTTCACATCATGCCAGGCATTGTCATTAAATTTCCCATTCACGGGTTCCACCAGCGCTTCAAAGGCCCCTGAGCCCAAATTAATGACCAAGGAGACGGCTCCATTTTTCAGTGCAAGGTTGACATAATCTGCCGATTTTCCCGTGTGAAGCATCAGTCCGTTCCTCTGAAGTGTTTTAAAGGACAGAGTTATTTCATCACTGCTACTCTGTATGGGGTTCTGAGATAAATCGTAGCAGAAGTATTCTGATCCCTTGAATGTCGCAATGTATTCTTCTTTTCCTGGCAAACAAAAGGAGAGAAACAAACAAATAAATCGCTGGCACTTAATTAAAGGCAGATTGCATGAATTATTTTCATAGYTAATTTAACAGTATTAGTGTAAGCGCTGTATCAAAAAATAATTCATTTAGAACACTTAAAATCCATGAAGAAAGGAGATAAAAATATGTTCACGGTAAATCTCATTTAACTATTTTCTAGCAAAATTCTCATGTAAATGATTAAAAATAAACTGCACCAGCAATTGTATTAATTTTATTTAAGCAAGCTGATCTGAAACATGTAGAAATGTATAGCACTCAGGTGAGYCCACAGACCAAAGCATTGTTCTAGTCAAAACACAGATCTTTTCCTTCCCAACTCTTGCTAAGATTATGACACCTCAAAAGGAATCAATAACCCAGATACTTCCAGGAGCTCTGCCTAAGGCCTTGAATAAACTAAAGCTACAAAGCATTCATTTAGGGATCTACCTTAAAGTTTTATACAGCACTGTGCCAGAGAGCAAGTTAACATGCATCCGTAAATGAACAGGGCTTTTTTTCTAGGATACATTTTTACTGTCTAGCATGTGCCATACAGGTTATTTTCCTTAATTTATCCTGGAAGTGAAACACAAATAGCTGAGTTTTCCATCTCAGAAAAGCAAAAACAACATAAGGAGAAACAATCCTCACGTAACTCTTACAGGTGAACAATACACTGACCTTACACTAGAGGCGTGCAGAGTTTAGAACTATAAAAG